>NC_143482.1:49506249-49669067 GCF_027475165.1 Benincasa hispida
AAAAAAGTAGCTATCATGCCCTTTTTCTGATGAAACATAGAGTCCTACGGTTTCATCGATTAATAAGGTTATTAACTGAATTGTAATCACAATTGAAATGACCGAAAAAATATATATGAGTTAATATATGCTCTAAAGTTGAAAATATTATAAAAAAAAAAATTTAAAGGTCTCTCAATTCAATTATTTGAATTAATATCTGGGACTTGAATTAATTATATTATAGAACCTTTTTTAATAATAAAAAATGGCATACTGTCACTCGGACTCGAATCGAGATGCTCTAGCACTACTTTCTAAGAGCAGCGTGTTTATCGATTTCACCACAGTGACTTTCTCGAAATCATAATAACCTATTATTATTTAATCGTCGAGATTGAAAATATAGAATAATGTAATATTTTTTACAAAATATTTATCGTGGATAAAAAACTCTTTATCTTTCAATTTATAAAATAATTCTTTATAAAATTGTTTGAAATGGAGGGTTAACATTTTGACAATTTTTTTTTTCTTTTCTATTTTTTACATGTTCATATCATATTTTTCACATAAAAGCTTTATCTCCATTATTGACTAGTGTTTGTCAATTAAGAAAATTCATTTTCCTCACTTCACACCCTAGCAATTAAAACTTATATTGGATTATTAAGGTATTGTTTGGTTGACAATTTAGATTTTTTTTTATATATTTTCATATTTTCATCAAATATGTGTTTAACAGAAAATCTAAATTTTGTTTGTGAAACTATTTTTGGATAATGTAGTCCAAACGGTGCAAATCTGAAAACAACAATTTTTATATTTTCATTGTATACAGATCTTGAATTTTAAATTTTAAAATACAGAATTTTATTAAACAAAGATTAAAAAAAACTTATGAAATTCAGTATGACATGTTATAGCACAATTTTTTTTTAAAAAAAAAATTAAAGTATGTATATGTAATATATTATGAATTATATAATATTACAAAATAGTAACTATACAAATTTTTTAACATAAAAAATATTCAAATTAATAGTATTTTTATTAAATCTATTTTTTTTCAAATTCTCTACAAAGCGACTCTAAAAAAGGAAAGCAACTGCATTATCAAAGTTATATATCCAATTAGATTTTGGTAGCTTTTGGTTTGCTACAATTAGTTTTAAAAATATTTTAAATACTAAAAAACGAAAGAAAAAATGTTAACTTTTGTAAAGAATGCATGAATACTATATTTTTTTTTTTTTGAAAAATTGTTTAAATGCCAACCTATCGAAAATATTTTCAAATATAGCAAAATGTTATAGTCTATTTATAATAGACATTGATAGATATCTATTATTGTCTATCAATGATAGATACTAGTAGTCTATTAATATCTATAAATTTTTATCATTGATATACATTGATATTTTGTTATATCTGTAGATATTTTGATTTATTTTTCTATATCTGAAAACAATTTTTTTTTTTTTTTGAAAAAGTTAATTATTTTGATATAACAATAAATTATTCGAAAAATCATGATATATAGCAAAAGAAAAATACATGAGCAATTGATTTGGCAAATTTATATGTTTAGAAAAATATTAATAGAGTTCAACATGTGATGGAGCATTCAAACGTCTAAAATTTTAGTCGATGATATATAATAAAGTTAAGTTATAAGTTTTAAGTATATAATGTCTATTTGAGTTTGTATATATAAATAATGTTTAATTTTTTAGTATAATTGGAGATAGAATGATTCGAACGATGTGTTATCGATCGATGTCTTTTCTTAAAAGAATATAATCGATGCCACGAATTCCTAAAAATTGCATACTTGATAAGCATGTGAAGAAGAAAATCTGCTTACCAACTAAAATGATTTATTGTGATAAAGGTCTTGAATTGTTGATATTTAGATGGGAGTAACCATGTTCGTATAGATGGGTATATTTGGAAAAATCTTAAGCAAATCAATCAAACATTTGTTTCAAAGACTACTCCAAAACAACATTAAGTAGCAATTTTTTGTTTCAATTTTCCAATTTTATGAAAACGATTACTTAGATCCATTTTATAATGTTGTCATTCCTACTTTCTGTTTCTTGTTTCTAATATCATGTTTTATGTTTCTTAGTTTTTAAGAATTTAAAACAAAAATTTGTTCTTATATAGAAACGAATAATCAAAATATTTTACAATTTCTTAGAAACAAAATTTTTACATTATTAATACAAATAAGTTGTAATGCAACTTTTTTTTTAAAAAAAAAAAATAATAATATAATTATGGTCTTAGGTCTAGTTTCTGATATATTTATTTCCTAGGTTTTGAAATGTTACACTTTTAATCATCAAGTTTTGAGCTTGATTTCAATTTAGTTCATAGGTTTCAAAATGTTACAATTTTACTCTTGAGATTTGAGTCTAATTTCAATTTGATTCCTAGATTTCAAAATGTACATTTTTAACCTTTTTTTTTTTTACTAAATACTCACTTCAAAAATTGAAATCAAACTCAAAATTTAAGTAATAAAAATGATTTCGCTCTGAACCAAATAATAACTAGACCTAAAACCTAGGACGAAAAATACATTTTCTCCTATAATTATTTATATATTATTCAAATGTTGTCCAAATATGATTTACAATGCAATATAATACGAGTCATTCACCTTAAATGATGTCGACCTATATATCCAACCTAATTATATATTGCTCTCTAAAATGTCTGCATGATATAAATTACCCTTTTGTCCTTGAAGTTTCGTTTAGGTTGCACATTTGGATCCCTGAGTTTTCAAACTCAACAATTAACCCATAAGTTAGGCATTCTTAGTTGATTCGTAGTTTTTTCGGTTAATTCGAGCAAAAAGTTGCATTAAATGAACAATTGTGATACTTTTCCATTGCTTTTTATAGGAAAAACAACATTATTGTAGAATACTTTATTGAAATATTGTTTAAAAAATACATAAAAATACAATATTGATGAACTTGTGAAATGATTTTTAAAAATTATATGGTTCAGGATTAACAATATGTTTATCCCCTTTAATCTTTTTTGAGCCATAAATAATTCGATTTCTTACTTCATGTCCATGAATTCTTTGATGGTGATGGTGTAGGGGTTTACAAGGTTGGATTCTTCTGTGGTGCCTTCTTACATAATAATCATCATCATGTAGTTCATAAACCCTAGAATTTCTTTGTTGATTGCATACATCATTGATCAATCTAATTGCACTTGCAATTTCAACAAAGTTTGTGCTAAATACAAGAACACCAATAAAAAGGAGCATGCAGTCTTTGGAAGCAACCATAATTGATCATGCAAAGTGGTTATACAAAATAAAGTGCTTTGAGCTACAATTGCTTGTTGTGATAAAAGACATGAATGTCATTTATATTGGGGTAAAGTCTCTTCTATTGCCTTCTTTTAGGTGAGTTTAGTTTCAATTGCATCTTTGAAATTTGTTGGATTGGAAGAAGATTAGGGGAATTTTTGTTTGAATTGGAGGGTTAACATTTTGCCACAAACTCCTTTTTGTTTTCTATTTTTACATGAGCATAATGCATATCATTTTTTTTTCTTTTTTTTCTTTTTTTCTTTTTCTTTGACATCATTAAAAAGATTTTTTTTCCTCATTTCACACCCTAACAATTAAAATTTATAATGGATTAAAAAAAGAGACCACTGCATTGTCCAATTAGATCTGAATAGCTTTTAATTTGCTAAAATTAGATTATATATATATATAAGTAAAAGAAAAACAAATCGAGATATATATATAGCTAAAATGTAAAAAAAAAATAAAAAATAAAAAAGGTTAAAATAAAATGCATATCATGTCATTGGGATTTTTCTTTTTTTTTTTTTTCTTTTTTTTTTTCTCAGCCACTTTCATCTTCTTTAGCCGCACAAACACAACCCTAATCCAAAATTGCCTCCTACTGTACCACATGTGCACTGGCAGAGCCCTCGCATCCTCAAAGGCCACCAGTACGCTGCTGCCCTTCACCAACCCTGCCACCGGCTCCCATCCCGGCAACACCACCCACCTTCTCCACTTCTTTTCTGCCACCACGACCCCGAATTCTCCCTCGCCTCTCACCTCCATTGGCGATTCTTTTAACTCCCTTTTCCCTCTTCCCTGCCTTGCACCAACACAACCTTATTTAGAATCCTTCTTCTCCGGTAAAAGGTCTTCTCCATTGGCATTTTCCCGTAAGCACGGCCTATGAAACTCCAAGCCGTTACCGTGTTGTCTGATTAGTCTCTAACTTTTGGATACTCTCTCTATTTTAGCCTCATTTTCTTGTAATGGTAGAAAATAAAAGAATATGTAACATGTGTTCTTACAAATGATAAAAAATTAATTGGCGGCATCATAAAGGAATATACAATGGGGAAAATGATGTATAAGAATTGAATAAAACACTCAAACACAGAGCGGGATTTTTCAAATTTAAAAAATCTCTCTCCCTCTCAACGTCTCTCACATACCATTGTAGCACTGCAGCTGCTGCACCTCCATTCGACAAATATCCTAGAACAACAAGAGACTATATACTTTTGTATGGTGCTAAAGATTTGATTGTTACTGGCTTTGATTTGTCAGACTGATAAGGATTCTAGAAAATCTATTTCAAAATCATTCTAGAAAATCCACATCAAAATCGTTGTTCACTCTTAATGGAAGAGCTATAGTATGACGGAGTGTGAAACAAGGTTGTAATACTAACTCCACCATGGAGGATGAGAACGTAGCTGCTTATGAGGTTGCTAAAGAAGCACTATGGCTTAGAAAGTTTATTTTTTATGTCCATCACCTTTATTGTGATAATAGTGGTATTGTGATGAATTCCAAGGAGCCCAGGAGTTACAAAAGAGGAAAGTATATAGAGCCCAAATACCATTTAATACGGGAGATTGTACAACAAGAAGACGTGATCATCATGAAGATTGCTTCTAAGTACAACATTTCTTATCCATTTACAAAGGTCGTCAAGATTAAGGTTTTTTAGGGTCACCTGGTGATTCTAGGTTGCGAGATATGTGTCACTTGGTCTAGGGCAAGTGAAAGATATGTACTGGATATAGTATATACTCTAGTTTACTATATTACGTATTGTATTGTATTGGAATAGTTACTTTATTGTATACCCCACTAGAGCTTTAGGACAAGTGGGAGATTGATGGGGTTTATATTCTAAATCTCGTAGTTTGTAATCTTGTAACCATTATTATCTATTACTATGATAAAAAGGTATTTTATTCATTTATTAATCTTGCATAACTTAATCCAATAAATTAAGATCCATGGTTATTTAATGTAACTTGAATGATAGATATACAATTGGATCATGTTCAAATGATAACCTAAAAGGTCTATAGTAGGATAAAGTTGGGTATCTTATCCTAGTAACACTATGGATGCGATCCACTTTGTAAAGGTTACAAGTGTTGTATGTGTTACAAACGATTTTATTCAAGTCGTTTATGTAATAGATATGCGAGTAGAGGTATCGACCAAATCGCGAAATAATTAATCTTTCACTATAACACTATTGATTAAAAAGATTAATATTTCATAGGATGATCGTAGGTAACTTAATCTCAGTCCTCAGTAAGTTATGAACTTCTGCCTATAAGAGGTTGTCCTTTAATTTGTATGGGTGGGAGTGGCCCGAGTCATCGACTGAATATGTCTACCATTTTTGGAACAGAATCGAGTAGAGAGCTAAAAACATAACTACAATAGATGAAATTTAATTACTCCTTCCCATCTTTAGGGAAACTAAAGAAGTTGTTCCCTTAAGTGTTGACTCTGAGTCTTGAACGATGGGACTCCTTCCCTCTCATTGGTCCGAGAGGGATTTTGTTTATGGTAGGATCATAAATAGGTTGTCCATTAGAGGATCAATGTGATTTAAAGAATTACAAATTATTATAAGGGGTAAAACGGTAATTTGACCCAGCTGTAATTATGAACGAATCGTGAAAGATTGACTTATTGATAACCGTTATATCCATGGACACAGAAATATATCTTGAGTGTGAAAAGTGCAGTTGTGGGTCATAATTAATCTTGCATCATTGGATCTTCGAACCTGTAAGTCCATTAGGTCTCTGCGCTAGCTCACTAAGGGTAAAAATAGAATTGTTAAAGTTTTTAATAAATTTGAATTGTTCAAATTATTTGGAAAATATAATTATATATGATACAATTAATATAATATTATGGATATTAGACTTATATTAAAACTATATATTAAAAATGAGTATGAATAAGATTCATATTAAAACCATAGGTTATGAGAGAAAAATATATTCAAATATGATTTAAATATAATATTAATTAAATACATTATATTTATTTAATTAAATTTAATAAAAGATTGATTAAATATTATTTGATTAGTTTAAATAAATTTTGATTTTATTTATATTAATAATAATAAGTAAAAAAATAACTCCCCATGTGGGGAGTTATTGGGAAGTAGTAGGAGAAGAGTAACTCTCTCTCCCTTAACTCAAGGTGAGATGAAGAAAGATATAAAAAAATAATTTTTTTTTATCATCTTCTCCTTCTAGTCTTAACTCTCTCATTCTCTCAAGAAATTCTCTCATTCCCTCATACTTCCAAAAAGGTTCCCACAAGCCATGATTCTACCAGAGAATAGTGGAGATACATTAATGTTTGTGTTTGGAACATCTTGACGAGATAATCGCTTGAAGAACGGTCTTCAAAAGTGAGTATTTCTACATTTTTTTTACCAAATTACAACATGTTTATTTGTTTTTTGTCCTTATTTTCTTCAACGGATATTGAAGAACGAACATTCACATGCTTCTGCACGGGATTCAATCCCTTCGAAATCAACCTCAAACCAAGCAATAAATCCAATTTGGAAAATCGTTCCACCAACAATAAGAAACATCCTCCTTTGAGGCGGTAGAGGAGACCATGCGAAAGTTGATGGCGGTGGAGTACCAGGGGCGACTGGAGGTGGAGTAGCAGATGGTTAAAGTGATGATGGTGAAAGAGATGAAATCGGAGTTCGCAGAGTCAAATAATTTGAAGGTGACTACTACGACGACGATGATGATAGAGGACTGGGTGGGGATTTAGATGCAATGGGAAATGTAGGAAGAAAAGATGAGGTGGAAATCGCGAAGTCTAACGGGTTCAGAGGAGACAATTGTTGCAGCAGGGACTGTGATGGAGTATTAGCTGGGAAACTTGATGCAACAGGAGGCAGCGGAGATGGAATGGAAGGAAAAGCCGATAATTTAGGCGCCAATGATAAATATCTTGGTATCTTTAGTGCGGAGAGTTGCTCAACTACTTTTGTATCGTCTTTTCGATGTACTCTTTTATTTATTAGAGTATGCTTTTGTGCTTGAGAAATAAAGTAATCTGTTTAAAAAAAAAAAGAATTGAATAAAACACTAGCAAACTGATTACACTTCGTTGGGATACAACCCTACAAACGATAGTGATTGTCTCCCCAACCCAACCCGTATATACCCCAACAAACTATAGTGATTGTGTCAACATGTTATAATGACCAATTCTGGTACAATTATTCACCATGTGCAGCTATTAAGTATTTCTAACACTTTGAACACGCTTCAAACTTCAGTATTTACATTCTCCATTTACCCAAATTTTTATTATATATAATCCTATATACTCATATTTAGAAATGCATTCATATTATTGTACCAATAATTATTGTGGATACACATGATTGATTGTTTAGACCCATTGGTTTAGATTTCAAGGGTTTTACCCATGGTAAGGGAGTTTCACATAAGGGTTGTACCCACTTATCTTTGCCCGACCCCTTTTTTTATTGATTTTAATTAACATGTGTATTTGCATATATTTTTCATGTTTATTTGTTAACTAAATCTTAGTTTCATTCATACGATTGTTTATGAAGATCTGATGATTTTGTGTGGTTTAGTTTAAGCAACTAAGTTGGTTCTGCACAGCCGAAGGCAACTGCATAGCCGAACTCACTGCCTAAATCCCGAGAGCAATCGCCTGAGAACCAGCAAACAATACTTCAAACGAACCATGTATAGGCCTTCCCACCCGTAGCAAAGATCGCACCCTTTATGATCCCAATGCCACCCTGACACTATGTTGCATCTCAAGGGAAGCCACTGATCAGAGGACAAGTCCACATGACCCGATCTCCGCCATTCCTCAACCCTCTAGACAACATAAGTTGTTGACAGACACCCGTATTTGCCTCCACTCTTGCTTGGCCTCAAAACTCCAATAGAGACCCTTGATTCCAACCAAATAGGGTCACCAATTGTCACCACATGATATTTATTATCATTTATTTATTAATATAAATAGATACGTATTTGTGTGGGGGGGAGGTGAAACGTTGGGAAATAGAGAAATCTGCTTTGATTTTTTTTTTTTTCTTTTATTTACCTTCTCTTATGTTTTCGCGTCAGACACATTACTTTTTTTTTATTTTTATTTATTATTTTTATTTTACTTTTAAGTTACTGTGAATTTCAGATTTTGAATTTCATTTAATTTATTTTCTTAGTTTCAGATTTATGTTTGGAAAATTATTTCAAATGGTAAAACTGTTGAAAATATTTATCAGGTATAACAAAATTTTATAATTATTAATGATAGACGTTGATAGACACTGATAGAAGTCTATCAAAGTCTATCAACATTTATCACTGATAGTTCTAAAATTTTGTTATATTTTATAAATATTTTAGTTCATTTTTCTATATTTAAAAACAACCCTTTATGTCTTCTACATTATTTATATTTATATATTTTATTATGGCACAAATGTATTAAGCCAGATCGAGTTCAAATAGTGGAAGAAGCCTAGAGAGCCTAGCCTAACCTCCCAAGAGAAGGAGACTCTAGCCTAGAAGAGCTCAAGGGTTGACCCACATATGAGCTATAAAGGAGAGCTCATAGGTCGAGCTATAGAGGAAAACTTAAAGAGTTAAGAGAGTTGTTTGAGCTAAGAAAGGAGGTCGATCGAACTAAGAGGAGCTCAAGCTAAGAAAAGAGGTCGAGCTAAAAAAGGAGGATGACCTAAGAAAGAAGATCGACATGTGAGTTTGAGTTAAGAAAGAAGGTCAACCTATGAAAGAAGGTCGAGCTGAGAGGTTGAGTTGAGAAAGGAGCTCATGCCAAGACAAAAGCTCGAGCTAAGAGTTATATGTAATTGAGCTATTAATTAAGCAATTATAATAAAGAGTCATAATTAAATAATACGTTTAATGACTCATTAATCAATGGATAATCGAGCACCGAAAGCTCATCCAAAGGTCGAGCACATTGATGGTCGAGGTGTGTAATGGCTCTAGCAATAATAGCTCAGGTGGATAACGGCTGAAGAGAAATCAGATAGTGGCTTGGTAGAGTAAAGAGAGGTATGCCAAAAAAAAAAATCATACTTATTTTCTACTAATTTAGCCACTTTCAAACCTGATTCTAACTTAAGTGTCAGAGTGAATTTGGCTCAACATCATACTAGTGTTTGACATTGTTTATTTTGCAAGATATTAGACTAATCTCCCTCAAGAAATACAAATTCATCGTTAGTGTGATTTTCGATATCAACATATTTTATTTTAAGAGGTATATTTAACCATTCTTTTTTAGGGTATTTTTTTATCTTGTCATTTTATTATGTATGAAATACCTTATTCTAATTTTTTTTAATCCTTGTATTTTGAAAAAAATTATCCAACGACAGAATCTAAAAATATTTGGAAGTAATATTTTCTAGAATTCTTGAAGTGGGAAGTCTATTCTTTTGGAGTTTGAGATCGATTTCAAATACGTTTTCTTAAATTTTTAATACCTTGTAAATATTATTGCTTATTTTCTTATTTATTTAAATGTATTATTAAATTGTATATTTGGTTAATGTAACTTTTCATGTTAAATTGATGATTTTTTTGGTAATATTTCTCTCATATTCTCTGCCCTTTTAAGTTTATTTTCAAATCTTTAAAATTTACTCCTTTTGAGTTCTATTAAATTTTTTTTTCCTTAAAAAAATTGTACTCAATGTTTTTTTTTAAAAATTTCTTACAATGGAATCTATAAATACTTGGGAGCCCAATTTTTTAGAATTATTGAAGTGAGAGGTCATTACTTGGGAGTGCGAGATTTGATTCCAAGAAAAAATAAATTTAAAGAATTTTTAAAAAATAAAATTTATTAAAAGACTATCCTACGACGGATTTGAGAAATTGTAATATTTTCACATTTCTAGATGTGAAGAATTTTTTCTAAATTCTTATATGACCTAATTAATGGAAAATTTTCATTTATTTTATGGGATCATGACTTAAAATATTGGAGGAATGAGAGATAAAATAATATATAATTCAAGATCTAAAATTTGACCACCATTTTTTTTTAAACGGGTGTTGTGGAGTGCTAACATCTTTCCCATATACAAATAATACCTAAACCTAACTTAGTTTTCCAAACCATTTATATTATCTTTTACTATAATATTGTTAACTTTATTTTGGTGTGCAATCAAACCGTAAAAAGAATTGGTAGCGACTCCTTTTTTCTTTTTAAGTTTTTATCCCTTTTTCAAGGATGTCGATCGCTTCGCATCATCTCGGACACATGGCGATATATTTTATATTTAGATTTCTAGATTTTACACCTCTGTTTTTGCTAGTGCTCCCTTTTGCTTGTTGGTGTAAACTTTCTTAGTTACTTAATTTAAATAATTATGATATTAATATTTTAAATAAATTTAGTTTCTCTCTATTTAGAGTACTAAATTGGTTATTATAATTTGTGAATATTGTAAAATGTGGATTATAATAATATGTGTTTGGGTGCGGCTTAACTGGGCCATGCCTTTTCCGATTCAACGATACAAAACTGGAATACATAAACTTCAGAAATATTAGTGATTGGTGGAACAACACTAGCTAGGGTGGTTATCCTAGGTACTCCTTCATTAGAAGACTGAAACAGCTTTCCCAAACCATAGGAAATTGGCAGAATAAGAAGATAAACAAGCATGGATTAAGGAGATAGAAAGAATTGACCTCCTTGAAACCAATCAACAAATCAGTGACCTCGAGAGTAGTCATAGAACTACTCTTAAAGCTGATCTAAGTGAAGCGACCTTCAAAGAAGCGTAATATTGGACTCAAAGATGACATAACGGAAGTGTTCCAAGATTTTAAGAAAAATGTTATAGGCTTTCGATTATAGGCCAATCAGTCTTATTAACTCTTTGTACAAAGTTATTTCCAAGCAAACCTTTCGCAATACAATTGCTGAAAACCAATTGGCTTTTGTCAAAAAAAAAGACAGATTACAGATGCTATGCTTATGGCCAATGAAGCTATTGACTACTGGAGGATCAAGAACCGGGGTTTTGTGAGCAAGCTTGACATTCACAAGGCTTTTGACAAAATCAGTTGGAGTTTTATTGAGAAAGTGGATCAATGCTTGTATATCTAGTGTCTAATATTCCATCCTCATCAATGCTTGTATATCTATTCTTACCAATCTTTCTACATACATGCTATCGGTGTTCAAAGCTCCTAAATCGGTATACAAAGATATTGAAAGACTATGGAGGAATTTTCTTTGGAAAGATAGTAGTGGAGGCTGTAATAGCAATGGCTATAGTATCCATCTAATAAAATGGGAAGACATTTGCTTACTTACAGTTGTCTGTTTCACATAGAAACAAGCTCTTCAAAGATTATACTCCAGCTCGAATTGCTATCAGTCTACATGTTTTTTGTAATCTTTAATTTTATTGCTTTCTTTTCGGGCTTATCTCTAGCCCTGCTGAACTACTTTTATGGAAGATGATGAGGGTACTAAGAATCTGTCTACCTAATAGAGATGTTCGAGTGCATCTAATGACCCTAAATATCTTTTTAGAAAAAATATATGTGTTTGGGTGCAAATTATTTTAGTCTAAATTATAATAGTCTATGTTTGGATATAGAATAACGATGCGTTTCGGAATGATTTTGAGAGAAAAAGAAGGGATTAGAATCTTAACCATGTTTTGTGTTTGGTTTAACATACTATAATTAAATCCACTAAAATCACTTGTGAATTTCACACCATTTTTAATATCGGTTATTTCCTAGATTTTAGATTCTCCTAAAACCATATCAATTTTTAACAAAATTTAATTTTTAATTTTATTATTTAAAATCAAATTTTATTTTATATATCTATTTTAAAAAATTATTTAATAATTACAAATTATAAAAATAATAATATTAGGTTCGGTTTAGTTATTAAATTTAAAATATGATTATTTAATATTTATTTACCAAATATCTTCAACCAACTTCTTCAAGTATAAAATTGAAATTTACCAAACATTAATACGCTTCATTTTACAAGCTAATTTTACAAAAAGCACAATTATCAATAATTATTTTAAAAGTTGTAGCAATACCAAACAAACCTAAAATAATCTAGTTTATAATAGTATGTGTTTAGAGTTCTTACTATTTTAGTCTGATTATATAATAACATGTATTTGTGGTGCAGATTATTTTAGTCCCCTTATTTTTTGTATTTATTTTTTAATTTTTTAATTTTAATACTTTAATTTAGGTAGTGAAATTTCTTATGCTTCATTTTTTATGTCTATACCAAAGTTTTTTTTCTCAAAAAAAAAAAATCCAAGTTGAAACCTTTTCAATTTTTATTGTAATATTTTTATACTTTAATTTATGAAAGGAATTTGATTACATTATCTATACTTCATTTTTTATAACTATACGAAGATTAAAATAAAAAAGGTCAAAGTTTCTACTTTTCAATTTTTTTTTTTAATTACATTTTTTTTAGGAAAATTCTTATGAATTGAAGAATCTAAAAAATATTTAGACTTTGTAGCAAAAAGTTGAAAATTATTTTATATTTTTGGAACTTTTTACAAATATTTTAAAATATTTTTTTTATTTAAAAAGACCTCTCTTTTGTACTATTGTTTGATTTTCATTTTTTAACTTTAATTTGAGAAAGGAATTTGACATTTTCTATTATGCTTCATTTTTTTAACTTTACTAAAATTAAAGAAAACGTTAAAGTTTAAACTTTTTCAATTTCTGGTGTAATTACATTTTTTTAAAATTTAATTTAAGAATGAAATTTGATTACATTCTTTTACAATTCATTTTTTATAACCATACTAAAGCTACAATTTATAAAAAAAATAAATAAATAAAAGTTCAAATTTTCAACTTTTTCATTTTTCTTTTTATATTTTCATGTTTTATAATTTAATTTAGGTTTAAAATAGTCCTTAAATTCTGTTGGTTCTATTTTATCCCTAAACTTTAAAAAATGTCTGTTTTAATTCCTAAATTTTTAAAAATTGCTTATTTTGGTCCTTGCTGTTAAAATTTTATTACCTCTTTCAAAAATTGGTGAGGCGACTTGTATTTTTAGATGAGACTACCAAATAAGTATCCTAAAAAAATATAGAGTTTCAAATTTGAATTAGAGAGTAAATCAATATTCTATAAGAGAACTTAAAAGTCATTTTGCATTCAAGATTTTGGTCATTTACTATACCATTTCCATCGGCTAAATAGACGAACCTCTTCTTCGTCTTCCCTTCCGTCATCGACGACACATGAACCCTCTCCATAACAAGGCCCTGTTTTTTCATGTAACGAAATCAAAATGTATCAGAATTTAGGCTCTGGATTTCAGTTTTGGATTCAATGCAGTGGGGTGTGCTTATCCAGTACCTTGCACATGTTTGGAGGGTAGAAATCATGAGGATATCAAAAGAGATTGGAGATGTTTTAAATTAGGATCGTTTACCCTAGGGCACAAGCGGCTTTAATGGCGGGAATGACATCAAGAGGCATCAGAGCGGGTTTCGACACATCTGTGTTAGATGATATAATTAAATTTATTTTCAAATTTATGGGTCAATCGGTGATTTAAAAAATTTGGCCGTAATATCATCCGTGGTATCTCACTATTTTTTTTTTTTTGTCTCTAGAATTTTTCCCTCTTCTCACACCATTTCGGACCAGAACTTTAATCTAGTATATTAGACCAACTCGGCCATCTTAACTTATTGAGAACAAATATGTAACATTATTATTTTGTACTAAAATCAATCCAATTTTCTCTTTCTTTGTTTTTTTTTTTTCTCTCAAAATAAGTTTATTCGGAGATAAATTCAATTTTTTGTTTTAACATTTTACAAAACGTATATAAATTTATAAGGAATCTTGCAGATGAAAATTTTCATTGTTTTTTTTTTTCTATTTTTAAATATGATGCTCTTTTTTGTTTTGTTTTTACAATATATTTAGTATGTTTTAAGAATTTGTTTTTATGATTTTTTGGGGTGACATGGGAATGAAGAAGTTGAAAAACCTCTTTTAGATGACATGGAAAAAAGGAGAAAAAAAACCTCTTTATGTAATTGTTTATAAATTTTAAAAAAAAAAAATGCCAGATCAACATGAAATAATAAATATAAAAAAAGATATAATTGTTTTTTTCAGTAAGGTTAAATAACAAAATGAAAATCATTAACTCTTTACTAAAAATGCTAGTTTATAGAGTGATGAACGAAGCTATAACTCTTTTATTGGGAGAATAAAAAAAAGGATCAAATGGACTTGAAGTCCATATGCAAAAGAGAAGTATGATTTGTTTATAGATTGAACTTTCCTTTTTCCAACAAAGGAGAATTGGCTTCAATGGAAAATACAAAACAACTTACAATTTACATTCCAAAAGCTACAAGAAACAAATGATCAATTACAGAAAAAAATACCCTCAAACAGAACTCCCCCCCTCATTTGCTCCAATTTGAAAGTGTGTTGTGTTATTAACAAAGAATCAAGACAAAACCAATGTCTTTCTGTTAATCATTCTCCAATCTTTCAATATCTTGCACATCAGACGGTTCCGGGAATATCTCCTTTGAATGTTGTCGACGAGACGATGAATGTTCACCGCCACCATTCTGACCACTTCCTTGCGAACCCATTGTTCCTGATCTTTTGAAACTACTTCCTCCTGCTTTTGACAAGGAGGCTGATGGAAGCACTGTTAGATCCGATAGACTTTGACGCCAGCTACCGAACAAAGCAGCATTCCAAGAACTTCCAATGGAAGTCGATCTAAACCGTCCTGAGCCTGAATTCTCTTCCCTTACTACCTTCAATGGGTTTTCCAAAGCCTTGAGGATGTACTTCATCAAGGGTCGTCTTGAAGGTTTTGGATTGAGACAGGACTTGGCAACAACAGCCACAGCCCACACTTCTTCCAATAGATCCTCGTCCACAATCAAGGATGGATCGAGGATCTTCGTCACGAGTTCCTTGTTGTTTATACTGATGCATGATAATGTCTGATCTAACCATTCTTTGATTTCGGCTTCGGGAGAGGCGCTAATCCCAAGCTTTCCTGTTACCAGCTCTAGCAACACCTTTCCAAAGCAGTAAACATCATAGGTACATACTGCTGTGTGCAAACCTGGTTGTTAAAATGGATAAATTTAGTACATACATTCTAATAGTTCTGTGCTCCTAGAAAGTGAAGTAAAACCGAGGCCTGACGTTCAAGTATCGAAACAGTTGAAAATCAAGAATTTTTCTGTTGGGTAGATAAAATTTTGAACAAAGAAAGGCTCAGTAAAGTTAGACTATAATATGGCAGGACAGTTTCAACCAAGCTTTGAGAACTTTGCTCTTTCAAATGGTTACTTTTAGGCTCGAGTATTATGACTCATTCTCAGATGGGCATGCCCTCCCATTAATGATCACTATACCCCTAATTAGACAATTAGTCCAGGAAAAATGGATGGTTAAGCTGAAATCTTCCTTCAAGGGTTTGTAATTTCAGTCTAATAAAAATTAATCAAATTTTCCTCTCTTAAGTATTGCTGAATGTTACTTGCTAAGCAAGACCATGATATAAGTTAAATGAATTGCTCATGTGACAAAAATAAACAGTGAGCGAAAAACAGATATAAAGATGAGAAGGAAAGAAATTTTTTACGTACCTAAAGAGCCTTGCTCCGATGACCTGCACATCATTTAGGGAAGAATATTGTCAGAGAATAATCTAAGAGTATCATTACACAATAATCAAATCTTTGCAAAGTGAGGAAAAGATATATATTCATAAGCAGTGACAAGTCACGCAACTATGATTGTACGAAAGGCAACATCAGAATGAATGGAAAGAAATGCGATCGCAACAACAAACCAATTATTTGCAAATTTTCACACAAAATTGAAACTATTGACAGATCGACAATGTTGATCACAAAACTTCAGAATTGGTATACTGGTTGCTAAATGGTGTTTTTTCCTGAACTTTTTTCTTAAAACTGGAAAGGGTAAATAAAGCTATCCACTCATTTCTAAACCCTTTAATAATATTTAATAGTTGCATAAGTGACAGAATTATTAACATAGAACACAAAGAGATACCGACGTCACTCAACCTCAATAGCTTACTGGTTTGCTGATTTCAAATAGTTTTTTCACTATGATCACAAATATAGAGCATATAATGATAAAAAGAGACTCATCTGTTGAAAAGGTACTTACTGTGGCAATTTCAGAAGCTTGGTAATCCTGCTCGGTTGACCATCCCCTTCTTGACCACACACATTGCTCAAGCTTCCGAGCCGCACTTCAAATTTATCATCAAGAAGTATACTACTTGCTTGAATGTCTCTACATAACCAAAAGAAACCGAAGTTAGTATTTTTATTGTTGGGAAGTTTCTAAAGACAACAAGAGTTTTAAATTATCGAGTTGTTCACTTGAGGCTGAACCACAAGACCACATTGGTAGCTGGCAGGAAGCCAAAAATGATAGCAAGCAACCAAACTAACGCGAACAACAGATGCAAGACAATGTTTCAGTTTGTGGATAGCACAAACAACAATGATTATCCAAAAGAGAAAGCTAAGAGAAGGTGAAGAGGCAAAAGAAAAAGAAAAACTTTGTAATACCTGTGCACAAGGGGTGGAGCACAATCATGATGCAGAAAAGAAAGACCCTCTGCAGCTCCTAATGCAATTTTTAGTCTTGTAATCCAATCCAATGACTGCAAACCGTCATCGTCTGTCTTGACTTTCTTGAACAAGGAAGCTGACAAGTCGCCGTTTGGCAGATATTTGTACACCAGGAACTTTTCATCTTCATTCTCCAAACAGTGACCAATAAGGGGAACCAATCTTACATTTGAAACCTTGCTAAAGAATTCCAATTCCACCAAATAAGCATCGTTTTTAATTATGCGCAAATCAACCCGTTTGATAACAATTCGGATCCCGTTTTGCAATACACCATGGAATAGATCCCCTGAATGGCCATGTTTGATAAGATTCGAATCACTAAAATCGTTAGTTGCTTGAAGCAACTGTTGTAACTTGAATGTTTCTCCTAAACTCGCAAAGTCAATTACCAATCCAGGAGGTGGTTCAGCAGTGTCCCTAGAAAGAACTGGTCCCACAACACCCACTCCTCTTTGATTAGTTGTGTTTCTTCTCCGTCTCCTCAGGAAGATAATTATCAGCAATACTAGTAGAAAGATAACAGCACTTCCACCAATAACACTGCCCAAGATAATAGCATTTCTGTTGCTCTTCTTCTTTGGTGCTTCTGCTAACGGCGGTTGTGTAGCCTTGGGGATGCCGAAATTATCAAAAGTGAGGCCCCTTGCTGAATAGAATGATGTACATACATCCAACGTCCTCTGTCTTGACACATTTTGGAGACAGTTATTCGCGACAGATAAGTTGGTGGGTAGATATTCAGGAACTTTGCCTTCAAAGTAATTTTCCGACAGATCAATAGCACTGAATCTTCTCAGTATGGGTGTAAGGTTCCCATAAAACATATTTTTAGATACATTCAGTACAGCACCAGTAATATTCGAACTTGAGCTAGAATTAGGCAACATCCCAGTGAAATTATTCCCAGACACATCAAGAAGCTGCAACCCAGGCATTGACCACAACACATCGGGGATTACGCCAGTAAAGTTATTATCCTTCAGATCCAAGGATTGCAACTGTGTTAAAGTGTGGAACAATTTGTCAGTCAAGGAACCCACAAGCAAATTGCTCCCAAGTACCATACTTCGCAAGCTCGTTAATTCTCTTAAATCTGAAGGCAGTGATCCAGACAAAGCATTGACACTCAAGTCAATGTCAACTAAACTAACAAGCCCTCTAAATTCAGTAGGTATTGAAGAAGATAAACTATTTCTTGAAAGATTTAGGTATTGAAGCTTCGATAGGCTCCCAATGCCTGAAGGGATTGGCCCAGCTAAGTAATTAGAAGAAAGATCAAGCAGAGAAAGATGACCAAGAGATGCAAGTGACAACGGAATCATTCCAGTGAGTGTATTATGAGACAAATCAAGCAATGAAAGGTTCAACATTTGGCCCAAAGTAGAAGGTATTGTCCCAGTAAGTTTATTATAAGACAGATAAAGATCAGTTAGGTTATTCAAACTCCCAAGACTCAATGGAATAGAACCAAATACAGAACAAGACCGCAGATCAAGCACTCGTAGCAAGCCAAGACGCTCCCCGAACCACTCAGGAACAACACCAGGAAGCAAGAAGTTAGAGGCATTAAAGGACTGCAAAAAGGTCAAATTGGCCAAAGCTTCAACAGAAAATTGAGGGTTCTGTTTACCAATTCTTGTTCTTCTAAATCCAGCAATATTGATCTCAGTTACCCTACCATTGTGACACTTGATTCCCTTCCAACCTAAGCAAGGGTCATTTTTTATGGGCCATTCTTTGCTTCTCAAACCTAACGACGATCTGAGCTCGAGTAACGCAACTCGTTCGACCGGTAAAGATCTCAATGAACTTTGTTGTTGAAATGTAGGCTCAAAGAGCAGTAGCAACAACAACAAGAAGAATGCGAAGTGTATCATAAGTTGCTTATAAACCATGGTTCATAAACAGAAAGCTAAAACGAAAATCCTACAAGTTCCCATCTCTATCTCACAGTTGTTTATTTACATAGCTACCTACTCTACTTTCACTACAATCAAATAGCACAAAATTAAAATAACCCAATTCCCAAAACTACATTATCTTCTTCCCCTGTTCCTCAAAAATCCAAAACAAACTCTTACCCTTATCTTCTTCCTTGCCTGTCGCCTTCAATCTTCATCTCTGTTTCACCAACTTCTTCCCTTGAGAAAACCTTGCTTCTTAAATTCTTTGATTTACAGAACTGGGGTATCAAAGAAAAGATGAAAACCCCCCAAATAAAAAACCCCAAATAATCAGAAAGTCACAGTAATATAATAATTATAGAGAGAGAGAGAGAGAGAGAGAGATAAACTAGTCAAATACAAAGAGTGGACTATCACTCTCTCTCCCTCTCTTTTTCAATCCAACCCTCTTTCCCAACTGCCAAGCCGGAAAGTAAGAACGAAGAAACCTTTGGGAGGGTTCTTTGATTTCAAGACGCCGACAGCTCAACAAGGCGGCGACGGCGAGCTGCCTCTGCCACCGTCCACTACCGAGGCTCGGCCAAAGAGGAAGAGAAGTTGAAAACGCCGAATCGAAAGCGATGTTTTCCTTCTCCGGCTGGTAATGTGGAGTGATGGTTGTTAGAATCGGCTCCGCCGTTCACGGCGGAGGGCGAAAAAACAGGGCTTTCGAAGTGGGTTTTTTTTTTTCCTCTTTTTTTTTTTTTTTGCTCTGTTTTTGTGTATTTTTGGGTCGTTGTCGATTTGAAGATGGTGGATGGGGAAAAAGAAAAAGGGGGGTCGTGAATTGTGATCGTGTGGGAGGTTAAAGCCATTAAATTAAGAACCTTTGCCCATAAAAGAATCAAAAGCCAATAAAGATGAAAAATGTGACCCATATTGAATGAATAATTTAAGGTAATTTGTAAATTTTAGTCCGTGAAGTTTGAAACTTTTATTATTTAGTCCTTAAACTTTAAAACATATCTACTAAATTTTTAAACTTTCAAAAGTATTTAATAAGTCTCGATTATTCAATTTTGAATTTTAATTTATATCCGATAATCATTGATTAATTATTTTATGTGTATTAAAATTAAAAAAATGTAACACATATCGAAAATTTGAGTTCAAATTTATATTTTATATCTAGTATATCAATTATTTTTTAAACAGTGATTTATTAGACATTAAATTGGAAGTTCAAGGATATTTAGACCTAAAATCAAAAGTTTAAAAGTTTATTATGCTCTTTTGAAAATTCAAAGACAGATACAAATTTGAAAATTCAAAATCTAAACCTTAATAATTTAATCAAAATTTAAAGTTATCATTTCATTTTTTTTAAATATTTTTGTAAAGGTTTAAATCCTAACAACACCTCTTTTTTTTAGTAAGAATTTTTTTAAAAAAAATTGGCATAATTTAATTGACATACGAGTGTGTTCGTGATCACGAAATCCGTGAATTTTGGTTTAAAGCTTGTTTTTAAATTTATTTTTTTAAATATAATTAGGGATAGAGGATTCGAATTACAAATCACAGACCACATCGTTATTAGCTAATTGGACTAGATTCGTTTTGACACTTGTTTTTAGATTTGTACGATCATATTTATTCCATTATAGATTATACATTTTGAAGTATCTATTTTAATCCCTCTATTTTTAAATATTATACTTTAGTTATTAATCCTTGGATGAAAAAAATATATTTTAATTCTTTATTTAATTTTTGTTAACTATTTCACATAAATCTGAATCCAGTTTAAAATGTAACCCAAAGTGAATCTAGAACCTTCTAACTTTTAAATATATATTATTTTCTGATCATGAAAAGTAATAAACAAATTCAAATACTAACTATCTTGTATATTTAAAAAAATGTAGAAGAACCAAGGATACTAAAAGGAAAAAAAATAAAACAAAAACATGTGAGGACTATGATATGATGAATCTTGATCTATGGTGGAGGGGACCTTAATCATTACCAAATGACACTAATTTTTCTAATAGAAAATTAATTACCTTTTCATGAAAGGATATTTAAATATATAACCAATAATGGTATATGTATTAAAATATTCATACCACATGGTGTTTATCACTTGTGGTTGTACTTTCCAAAAAGTAATCTTTTCACTTTTTTTTCCCTCTAGGTCTTACAATAAGATCTTAAATAATTTTTATTCGGAGATTTTAAAAATAGAAAAATAAGAAAAATAAAATTCTAATCTTAATTTAATGAAAATTGATAGAGGTTGATAGAGATTTATCCTTGCCTATCGCCGATAGAAATCTATTAGTAATAGATATAGATAGAATCCTATTAATATTTTTTTTTTACTATTTCTATAAATAATTTTTTTTATTGGTGAAAATTTCCCTATTTATATTTTGAATTTTCAACATTCCCAAAAACTACTGTCCTAACAAAATTGAGAGAGAGACAAAATATATATGTAGTTGTGAAGGAAGTTTCTAAATTATGACACTTGGAGAGTTGACTTATAAAAAATTGAAAATTTGACCAAAGAAAAAAATATATATATAATTAATTTTAGGCATTTTGTTGGACTTTTATGCAGTGGTATAAATGCAATTTGTTTTTTTGGGGAATTTTCTAAAAAAGAAAAGAATTTTGGTTTGATTTTGGCAGAACAGAAAACAGTTGGGCAAAAAAAAATAAAAATAAAAAATAAAATAAAAAGTAAAAGGGAGATGTACTTTAAAATGGTAAGGTTTAATATGTAAGAGGAAGGTAGATCTGTTGTATTATTTCTGGCTTGACCATAAGATGAAAAACATGTAGGACCATTTTTCTCTCTCATCTTTCAAAATATTCAAATATGAGAGAGAAACATTAAGTTATTTAAATTTATACCATTCTTTCTAAAGTTTTATTTTAGGGTTTGATTGTCAAACCGATTATAACTCAATTAACATTCGTATATTTTAGAAATCATGAGGTCTATGGTTTAAATCTCTCTACTTTCATTTTGCACGCAAAAGAAAAAAATTTAGAGTTAAAAATACCAAATTTTCAAAATCTTATCTAAAAAATTTAGTGAACTAAAAATAATTTTAAAAGGTTAAAATACTATTTTGATCTTTGTACTTTAGATATCATTCCATTCTAATCTATTAGTCTATGTATTTTTAATTGTTCAAATTTAGTTATAAACTTTCAATTATTTAAATTTAGTATTTGTGCTCTCAATAAATCTTAATGAGATTGACTTGAGAAAAAAGTGTCATACAAAAAATTTATTTTTATTTAAATATTTTTTATAAAAATTGTTGAAAATACTCTTCAAAAGTCATTTTGAGAAATTGTCAAAACATTCCAAATTTTCACGACTATTTTTTAAATTAAATACTTGAAAATGCATTCTAAACACATTCACTTTAATCATTTCACTTTCAATACATCTTAAGTTTAGTTCCTTAAAGTTAACTTTTATCAAAATTCATTAAATAATAATAATTAATAACTTTCGGTCAAAGAAAGGCATACGCTAATATATTTTCAAATTTTATAAAGAAAATATTTGTAGAGATTTTTTTAAAAAAGAAAAAAGAAAAAAATCGACAATAAACTAAATAACATATCACTTTCAAGATTTATTAAAAATACAAGACTAATTAAATTTAGACAACTGAAAATACATTACTAAAATGGAAGAAACTTAAGATCAAAATGATATTTTAACCTTTTAGAAAACATAAACCTATAAACAAAATAATTATCAAATTGGACGTTAATTCTTTAGTTCTCAAAATTTTATTTCAATTTTGGAAAAAAAAAATTTTAAAGCAAAATAGTATTTATAAATTAATATGGAAAAATTAAAGCCCGTTTGATAACTATTTGTTTTTTGGTTGTTGGTTTTTGAAAATTATTAATCATATTTCCTCTCAAATTCTTATAATATTTTCCTCTTTCGTAAATTAAATAGTCGAATTTCAAAAACAAAAACAAGTTTTGAAAAACTAGGCCCATTAGATAACTATTTGAGTTTTCTGTTTTTAGATTATGAAAATTAAGCCTATAAACAATAATTTCACTTCAAAATTTCTTGTTTTATTATCTACTTCCTACCAATATTTTAAAAGATCAAACCCAAATTTTGAAAAATAAAAAAGTTGTTTTTATAAAGTTGTTTTTATTTTTGGAATTTGACATAAGCCAACTCTTTTACTTATGTATGATTTTTCTAAAAAAAATTGGCTTGATTTTTAAAAATATTGGTAGAAATTAGATAATAAAGCAAAATATTTAGGAATGAAAAAAAGTGTTTATAAGCTTAATCTTAAAAAAAAAACTTAAATGATTATGGAATGGAACTAAATTAAATGTTTTATTTTATAAATTAATATGCAAAGAGGAGAAATGAAAAATTAAATATAAAGAAATATATTTGAAGGAAAATTTAAAATTTTAAAATAATATAATGTTTTTAAAATTGGATTGATTTTTAACATATTTACCTCGAATAATCTTTTTAGAATTTAAGTTAGGTAACTATTTTTTTTAAAAAAAAAAAAATTATGGATGTGTGTTTCCTTAAAATTAATTACAAATAAATATGTACTAAAAAAATATTTTCTGGTAGAGAAATTTTAATTTATTAATAAATAATTTACTTTAATAAGTCGCTAATTTTGAATTGAAGGGTATAATTGACATTTAGGAACACCAAAATCAAGAAAAAGCGTGATACGAACCAAAAGTGTCAACTAAAGACCGAAATAGGCTTAGGCCCAAGATAGCGGCCTCGACTTCGGGCTTGAGGCCGAGGTCGATCCTTTTAAAATGCCGACAAGTCAACTCTTCGCATGCCTCAATCCAAAGTAGTATTTTAGGTCCAAGATTAGCCTAGAGGCCAAGGTTGACCCAAGCCAAAGACAAAATTGGGTATACACTACTTGGCTTGGTCAGTTGTCTAATTATCGTAAGGCAACTCAGAAACTCTACAGAATATCTTATGCCAACTTTCTCTATAAATACATCATTACAACTTAATATAAAGTAACTAAAGTCTTACTCTCAAACTGTTTAACTTTCACACTCTTTTACTCTCTGACTTAAGTATTAGAGCATGTGTGGGAAGTACTAGATGTGTAGGTTTTTTTTTGTAGGCCACATCTCTCATTTCAAACAAATTCACTGTTGATGTCACGTGAATGTCAAGTGTATTTTTTAGTCCAAAATAAATAAGAATCATTGATTTGCTATAATAAATAAATATCAATAATTAAATAATATATAATTGATTATCATTTAATGTAATAATATTTTTTCTAACATACTATACTAACTTAATTATATGTTTGGATTTATATTTGATTTGTAATTTTTTGAACTATTATTTGTAATTTTTTTTAGTAAAATACATTTTTAGTCCTAATTTAAGCTCAGCTTCCATTTGGCTCCAACATTTTAGAAACTAAATACTTTTGGGTACTAATATTTCAATTTAGTTTTATATTTGGCCTTTGAGATTCCAAAAGTACATTTTAATTTTTTAATTGATCTTTGAAATTTCAATATGGTCAGATCAATATGTAGCATCAATCCATGGTTTTTTTTTATTTAATTTTTAATTGGCATGAAGTTTAAAAATATTATAAAAAGTTTTCAAGTACAATTGACCAATGGTAAATATCAGATTATGATATCACATTTCCAAAATACATCACTAGATTTTGGCATTCAAAACTATATCAAATTTATAATACTTAATTCTTAATAGTTAATGTCTTTTTTAAGGTTGAGCCAAAAATTATTTTGCTCATTTGTTTAAATAGGTAAACTTTAGAAACCAACCCAAAATAAATATGTAAGATGAGGATCATAGTTTACCTTTTCTTTTTTCGAAGACTCCGTTTAGTAATTATTTTATTTTTTTATTTTTATTTTTGAAAATTAAACCAATGGTCACTACTTTTACCTCCAAATTACTTCCCTTGTTATCTACTTTTCACTAATGGTTTAAAAACCTAAACTAGATTTTGAGAACTAAAAAAAGTAACTTTCAAAAAAGTTATTTTTGTTTTTTGAATTTGACTAAGAATTCAACCATTGTACTTAAGAAAGATATAAATCATGGTAAGAAATGTAGATGATATAGGCTTAATTTCAAAATAAATAAATAAATAAATAGTTACCAAACGGGACTTAAATAATTACAAGACATGGTAAATCTTGAAATATTTAAATTACTTGGAATATATATATATAAAGACGAATTTTCTTTGGAAAATTTTCACTATAGAAAAAATGTCAAACTATTTATAGAAATAACAAAAAAAAAAAAAAATTACATTGAAAGATGCTAGACTATTAGCATCTATCAGTGATGGACTTCTATCAGTTTTTATCATGGATAGATATTGATAGACTTCTACTAGTCTCAATAATTAAAATTTTGCTATTTTGTGTAAATAGTTTTTCTTATTTTTCTATTTTTTGAAATCCTTCTTTTCTTTTAGGCGGTTTTCAAATAATGAAAAATGAACTAACTTAATTCTAAATATAGCAAAGTATCACTGTTATCAATAACAGATTCCGAAAGATCGCGCTAGACATCTATCAATGTGTCTATTATAATCTATCACCAATAAACAGTGACATTTTGCTATAATTAAAAATATTTTCAGCAATTTTAGAAAACAATTACCCTTTCCTTTGTTTCTAGGATTCTTCATGTCTTTTTCTTTTTTTCCTTATTATTTTTATGTGAAACAAACCATAATTTTATCTTTACATTTGTTTTTCTTTTGAAATTGAATCTTTTCCCCACCATTGGTCATACATTTTTATGATTCTATGACCAAAACAAAGCCACTATTTCCATTCAATAAATTACTTTTTCCAATCTTTCAAATCATCATTGTTGTTCATTGGATTCTAATTTGATTGTCATGATCTAATCTATTTGATTAAGATGCTATATATGATTATAATCATATTAAACTTACAGTCCAATTTATAATCACTTTCTTCCTTTTCCCTAATGAATTCCTTTGAAGTTAATTTTTCTTCCATTTCATACAAGTAATCTTTTTAATTTTATCTACTTTAAAAGAAAAAAAAATCATAAGAATTAAATTTCTTAAACACTTTTATCATAATTTCTTTAAAAAATTATTTTAATTGTCATTAGTATAATTTTTTTAATTTTAAATTTTTCTTTAATTCAACCACATAAGTGAAAATTTGAATATTTTACTTCTTTGAAGTGATGCTTTAGTCTAGCCATATAGCTCATGTTGGCTTTTAAAATTTAATTAATTGGTAATATAATTTATGTTTATTTTTATTATATTAAATTGTTAGGTAGTTGAGAGTTATTTTTCTGAGCAAAAGGTAGTTGAGAATTATTTTGAGACTTATTTGTCCTTTATTTAGTTATAAAATTATCAACCTGCACCTAATAATGACCGTTTAATTTAGTTTATTCTATTTTTAAAATGAAAATAATATTTATGTTATAAATTTCGAATGAGTCCCATCAAATTAAACATATTCTTAACCTCTTAATCACTATTTTAAAATGAAAAAGTCAGACTAAAAATTGGATAATTATTAGAAATAACACAAATAAGTTTTCATTTTTCACAAATAGTATTCTTTTTTATCATTTATTTTAATAACACGTCCTATTGTTATCTCGATTAAATCGATATTGAGAACAAAACAAAATTTTTAAAAGTAACACATTTAATCCATCAATTTCGTGCTTTGATGAAAATTTAGGCCATGTCGAAGACCAAAATAAGGGTATATTTGGATTGACTTTCTAAATGTTTGTAAAATTTTCTTTTGTACTTATAAACACTTTTTTAAACACTTAGAAATTCAATCCAAACACACCTGAAGATTTATGAAACATAAATTTGATTTTATTGTTATTATTTTCTAGGTCAAATTTGAATTTTTTTTATAGAGATTTTAGGAGTTCTTGAGATTTTCTTTTAGGAATAAATGTGAGACTTTTTTTTCCTACGAAATTTAAAATAAAGAAATCTTAGTCTAAACAACCATAAACCAAATTGGGAAAAAAATGAAGAGAATAAATCATCTATTTTTTCTTTTAAGGAAAATTGACCGTACATAACGAAAGAACAATTAACCAAAACTTTCCCTTTGTTTTTTCCTCCATTTTTTTTTTCAATTTCGATTATTGTTGAGATTCCACCAAGAAATCTCCATGAAGTTGGTGATTCAAATGTGCTATTAGAAGAAGTCAAAGTTTTTATTTTGGTCTTGATACCAATCTTAATCGAAATGTACGGAGAGAATCATTCAAATAATTGATCAAGAAAGGTGTTATTCGTAAAAAAAAAAAAAATATCAAATTTTATGCTATTTTTTAGCAATTAGCCTTAAAATATACTATGGGTTTTCTTTTTCAAATTAGTTAAGATTTCAAAAATTATTTTAGAATAAAACAGGCAAAAAATCCTCATCATTATTAATATTTTAGAACTTGAAAATATATGCTAAATTCTAAATGATAATAAAAGTAAGAACATAAGTTATAATACCACCTTGAAAAAAGAGAGGCTATAATACATCATACGTGCAATACACGTAAAAGTTTAAAATTACTATAATTTTTAAATGATGAAAAGTATTAAAATAAAAATATCATCAAACAACAATTTATGAACAGTTTACTTTTTTTAAAAAAAAAATCTTTAATTAGAAAAATGATCACTATCAGAACGTCTATTTTGACTTCAATTATATATGTTATTTGGATTTTTTTTTCCCATATAGATTGCTTGTAAGATCGAGATTAAGTCCTTTTTTAATTTAATTAAACACAGAACTAATTTAAATTATAAACTAAAACAAAGTAATTTAGATTAGATCTATTTAAGATTTGTTATAATCAGTGGTTAAATCACCCATTAATCAAAAAGCTCCCCTTCACGTGTGGACTTGAAAGTTGTAGAAAACTCAACACAAATGGAAATCAATATTAATTGGAGAGAAAATAATACTCTGTTAAATCACTAGTCGACCTAAAAGTTTAAGTTTATAAATGAAGGTAAATTTAATATTATATCAACGCTCTAACAATAACTCCAATTTTTTTTATTTGATCAACTTAGTAGAGTTTGAGTGACTTTTTTTTTCCTTTTTTTGAATTTAATAATATTGGAAGATTAGACCAACAATTTTTAACAAATGATGGTTTCGTTTTGTTTTTTTTAAAGCTTAACCATTATTGGAAGATCAGATCATCAACTTTTAAGAAATAATATTTTTTTTAAAAAAATTGACAAATGATATAGCTGGTTTCTTATCTCAAAAGATATGTTAACCTAATTAAATTTCTTATAAGTGAGAAAAGTTGGAATCTATATTAACCAAGGAATTGCAAATCTAACTTATATACTAATTTTTACCTCCACTCTAATTTTTTTTTATCCTTTTCTTGCATGGAAAACTTGATATTTATGTGATTGCTATTTCCTTCAACAAAAATTAAATGTAGAAGATTCCTCACATTGAATAGGATGCTCTCCATTTGCAAGGGAATCAAACTTAGCCTCAAACTCTTCCTTTGAGAATTCAATATAATGTAGGAATTGATGGCAAATCCAAAGCCTCATAATTGGTAGATGGGAAATTTTCTAATAATATTTGGGTGCATTTTGAATTATAACCATTTTTTTCTTTAACAAAACATTAAATTATAACGTCGATCTCTATAAGCCTAAATAGGTCCTAACTAGTCTTTATAATATGGATTATTTAGGAAGATTTATCAAATTATGAGAATATTAATGAAGTTTTATTAAATGACTAGATTCTAACTTTTTTACCCTAACTATAAGTATCAAATTTATAGTTTAATCTCAAAAAAGAGAAGAAAGAAGAGTTTGACAAATTGTGATTGGATAATTGAGTGAGCTGCAAAAAAATATGCGCAGTTTAGGATATACTAAGATTCTTTTTTCCAGGGATGTTTAAATGAAAAAAAAAAACATTTCTTATGAATCGTTTCGATTCGGTTTGGTTTGCTTTGGATTAAAATTATAAAAAGTGATTGATCGATTCTTTGAATGTGAGGTACCATATCAAATCAAATAAGTCAATCAAGCTTTAATAATCAAGACTCTAATGATCCATTTGGATTGATTTGAGAAAAACGTGTTTTTTAAAAAATCATTTTTATCTAAACATTTCGATAAAAATCGTTAAAAATACTTTTAAAATCATTTGAGTGGTTGTCAAACAGTCCAATTTTTTTTTCAAAATGACTTATTTTTTAAATTAAATACTTAAAAATATATTCCAAATATACCCTAAGAAACTGAACAATAGTTGGGTTTGCAATTTTGCATTCTTGGTAGTTTTTTCAATTATGTTTAATCGTGTTAAACATATGTATTTTTCATCATATTTAGTCGTTTAAATGGAGAAGTATGAGACAAGCGTTTAAACTTGGTTAAAAATATTTTTTTTTTGGCCAAGTTTATGTGTTTTTTCTCTATATTTTTTCCTAAAGTCAATTGTTGTTACATACTCTAATAAAAAAGTCAATTTTTTTAATGTATAATCATTAATATTTTTTTATATGTTTTTTAATATATAAATCAATTTCTTAAGTATATGAGCTAAATTAAATATTTTGGGTGTTAAAATTACTATGTGGAATAAATAAGTCAAAATATCTTTCCCAATTATAGAATTATAAAAGGAATGAAACACACAGTTTCAACATATTAGTTTGTTAAAAATAATTTCGAGAATAAAATTTTAAATGATATTTTCAAGGTCAAATAAACAAGTTTAGTCCAACATTTAGGTGTTTAGTTGGTTCTTGAATTCTAAAAAGTCTCTAATAAATTGATGAACTTTCAAGATATTAATATTAATTTGTATTCATATTAACTAAATAGATATCAATTTTTTAATACCGATATCGAATCCTTCGATTTACAAACATATCGATGGTTAGAAATAAATCTTTGACAAGTTTAAGGTAGAGTACGGAAAATATATTCCTCATCTTTGTCCCTAAAAGAAAAATGAAAGAAATTTTCTTGCCTCCAATCCCGACCCGTTATTAATCACTACAAGAAATTTGGGCTTTAATGTCGGCGGAAAAAAGTAAAAACAGATGTATAATGTCGATTTTTTTTTTTAAGAAAGCGAATAATGTCAGTTTTAAACCGACATTAAAAATAGGATACAATGTCGGTTTAAAATTGACATTGTAGGTACCCATTTATTTTTTTCCCTTTAGTAAAAAAAATATCATCTCTTTTCATTATTTTTCTTCTCTCTCCTTTCTCACTTCTCTCCTCCAAACCCTCTCTCCCCACACAACTCCCACGCCTTCTCCCCCAACCTTCACAATCTCTGTTCCGTAGCCCATCATCTTAGTCTTATTCAACGTCGTCCATGTCGTTGTCCACGTCCATTCATTGTCATCCACACCATCATGAGATTTGTACCAGATCTGTTCACACGCGAGCTTCGTTCCGTCCAGATTTATGATGTCAACTCCTTCCAATACAAGCTTTGAACCAACTTCGTCCAGATCTGAGAGATTGATTCTTTCCAACGTCGTCGAGCTTTGTTTCAGGTTTGTTCCAGATATAAAAGTTGTTCTTTTCATACATTTTTCATTTCTCTCTTAGATCAGAGATTTGAAAGTTGTTCTCTTCGCACGCTCGTTCTATATCTATTCATATTTTACTTGCTTTTTTTTTCCTGCTAGATTATGGGAAGATTTTGTCCCAATTTGATGTTAGTAGTGATGCAGTTACCCATGATGCCAATCACAAAGAATAGGCTCTTTCTCAACATTTGTGCCTTGCAAAATAAAAAAGAACATGAAATCCTCATATGATGTCAGGGAAACAATGGAATTCCTATTTATATTTATTGAAGTTTCGTAATATTATTGTTATTACGTGTGATAGTTTAATGGTTTATGCAAATTGTAAGAGTATACAGCATGTAGCAAAAATAACAAGGATCAATAAGCATTTTAATTCATTAATTTTGGCAATAACTAAAGCATGCTCATCTAACATAAGAGAGTTTGAAGTCATACATTTGTAGAACTCTTCAAGATCTTGATTCTCAACTGATATCTTATCCAAAATTCGCTGTGAACTATCTCAAGATCTTCCCCACTATACTCTTGAAGCTTTAGAACGAGTTGTGGGACTCAAGAACAACTTGAACGAAAGGACTTTGAGTGAAGTTAACCGCTACAACCCACTTGAAGAACATTTCTTCAACTCGAAGTTTTCTATAAAAACTCTTTGAATGCATGCCTCAATTCCACTCTAATCTTCTTTAATTATTGCAGGTTATCATGCAAAGAAGATGGCTGCATAAGATGCAACTCATGCTTAGAGTTATTGAAGCAAATGTAAAATGGATTTTGTGTGAGCTAGTTGAAGATGAAAATGGAAAACATTTTTCCATTTTGTGTAAATTTTCCAATTTTTCATCAAATGATTCAAAAATCAATTTGATTTTAAAAATTGAAAAAAAAAATTATTACTTTTGTAAAATTAATTTTATAATAAAATTAATAAATAATGATTTAAATAATTCAATTAATTTAATATCAAATATTAAATTAATTTTACACAAATCTACCTTCATATATTTAAATCATATTTAAATATAAATTCTCCTATTTCGTTTAATTCTAATTTGAACGTTTCAAATTAACTTATCATGCTACTCTAAAGCTAATTCATTTACGAGCTAGTAGGGGGATCTCGCGGACCTATAGATCATGGACTCCAATGATCCGAGATTAATTGGTTAAACTCATTACACCGAATTAACCCCCATTCGTTAACTAATGGGTCACTCTACTAAAGGCCATAGTTGAACTCCCCTCACTGTAGATATATTATGTCCACTTGATATAACTATGATCAATAAGTCGATCCTTCACAAGTCGTTCGTAATCACAGTTGGGTCAAGATCATCGTTTTACCTCTGTGAATGCATCTCGCTTCTTAAGTTCCTACTGACCCTCTAATGAACAATTTTGATTCATAATACCTATGAATCAAGTCCTTTCTCTATCAAGAGAAGGCAGGGTCCCAATTATTCAAGAAATAATTTGCTCTTTTATTTTGTTTAATATGGGTTTCTTGGAATCAGTACTTAAGAGAACAACCTATCTGCTAATCCTAAATCGAGTAGGAGTGAATTCCATCTTACAGGGCTATGTCCCCAGCTATTCATCTAGTTTTATCCCCAAAATGGAAGGTTTATTGAGCAGTGCTATTGGACTACTCTAACTCATGTAGATCAGAGGATAATCCCGAACAAACAGGAGTTAATAGCTAGCTCAAGATTAAGATCGAGTTAACCTAGGTTACTTAAAAATGAAATAGTTAGTTTTAACAATAAACGGTCGTTATAAAGAAAAGTGACTATTTTTGTGGTCCAGTTTATATGCAAACTCACTACATAGGATACCTCTACTCTCATGTCTCTGCATGAATGATCTGTTGATCACATCATTTGTATCATCTACAAAATGGGCTACATCCAATAGTGTTACCAGGATGAGATATCCAATTTCATCCATATACTTATTAGACTATTCAGGCTATATCCTATTAACTTGATCCTATTTATGTCACCACATAAAGTTAAAGTATTCACACTATAGCTATGGATATGTGATAACTGATAGAAATACAAGTTATTTATATCATCTTACTTAGAATATGCAACAATAGGAAGGAAAAGTTGTGTCAAACATAGTAAAATTGGCTTAGAAGCGCAAAAACTGTAAAAGTATTAGAAACACACCTGCTGACCATATTGTGATGGCAAAAAGGATGTCCAAACCTTTGTTTTGTAGGTAATAGGTATCACCGCATGCAACGATTGCTTGTGAACAAAAAGATCAACGCATTCTCGGGGATTTCTAAAATTGTACAGCTTTTCTGATGTACGATCTGACAAATTGAACGTGGAGCAGAGCAAAATTTCTCACCAAGCCTCGACAGGAAAAATTAACTTTTCAGAGCGGGACCACTGATGCAAGAGGTCCTAAAGTCTATAAATAGCAACAGCAATACTCAGCACAAGAGAAGGAACACACAGAAAAAGAGACGAAAAAAAAGTTTTGTGCAAGAGAAATTCTTCCCTCAAGAACTCTCCTGAGAAGGAAGTTCTCCACCTCATTCCTCCATCACGCCGACAAGCAAACAACTCCAATTGGGATCCGTGTCAAGACATTGACACGTTGCTCTCAACTGTTCTTACTTTCCGTTCATCAATTGTTGTTCATTTTCTATCTTTCATTCATATCTCTGTAACAAAAGCTTTATCTTTACCAATTAATATCTTTATTGTGTTTATCTTCATCTCTCTGTTCACCATAACACATTCATCTTCCATTTCTCTCACCATAAGTCACTAAACCTTTAGGGTGTGGGGGAAAGATTGAGCGAGTAAGTCAATCTATGTTGAAGAAGTCAGCTAAGTTTATTTAACGTATGCTCAATGGCATATTCACCTGCGAGAGCAGAAGTGAAGATGTTAATCCATCTCTCGAAAGAAGGTTGATAGAATGCGTTAACTAAAGCAAGAAATATTTCTAGAGATGGAAACAACCTTGCGTTTGGAAACGTTCGTCCCTGATCATCATAGAGATATGGTGATGCAGGCGATCATCGAGAGGTGTAAGCCAAGGGAAGACGGAACCTTAGTCAAACTTGCGATATTCTTTTCCCAAAACCCATTCTCACTCTGCGATTCTATCCACAAGACTTGCCATCGCATTCTCTCACGCAAACCTTGCACAATTTTAGATTTATTTACCTGTTTGTTAATTTATCATCACATTTTACTCTTCAACACCTCATGATTTTAATTTGTTTACGGTCACATATATCACTTCATTGTCGCAATAGCATTGCAAATCCCCGTGTTCGACCTCGGATTATTCTAAGAAACTCGCAGTGAAATTATACTTAGTTTCATCACGAGAAAACTTGTCACACATAAACTATATGAACGCATTAATTGGCATTCTACATTGAATTTTGTAGCATCGCATATATCATCGGATTGCGTGATTAAGACATCACATATCATTTTTGCGGTGGCATTCCACACACGACAAGTTTTTGGCGCCATTGCTGGGGAATGGCGACTTTAGTGCTGATATTTTTGTGATATTGTGCAAGACGAGTTTTTGGAGTACAGTGTGCTTAAGCAAAGAGAAACTGACGATGTATGAGTACTGAAACGGATCCAGAATTCAACATCGACCCAAAAGTCGGAAACGCACTCTGTGACTTAGGGGCAAGTATCAACCTGATGCCTTTATCAATATTCAAGAAGTTAGACATTGGCGATGCAAGACCCACCACAGTCACGTTACAATAGGTCAATAACGCATCCGGAGGGCAAGATAGAGGATGTGCTTGTGTAAGTAGACAAATTCATCTTTCCAGCTGACTTCATTATACTGGACTACTTAGCTGATACTGAGGTGCCGATCATATTGGGTCGCCTATTTCTCGCAACTGGGCGCACGCTGATCGATGTAAAAAAGGGAGAGCTTACTATAAGGGTTGATAATCAGCAAGCCAAGTTCAACGTTCTCAATGCGTTGAAATACCCCAATGATATGGAAGACTGCCAGTATCTTGGAAGACTGCAGGAAGGACAATGGCACAAGATTCAGGAAACAACTGAAGAAGAAGATTTTGAGATTGGCGCAATGATGGAGGAGAGTTGCCACAATACAGACTGACCACATTTTTGAATCAATAAAGTTATCTGAACGGTCAACACAATGAACTAAGCCATCCTTGGAAGAACCACCCGTGTTGGAGTTGAAGGTGCTACTAGTTCACCACAATACGTTTACTTAGGAGGCAATGACACTCTGCAGTCATAATCTCTGCCTCACTGAGCAAAGAGAATGAGGAAGCACTTATTCAAATCCTCAAGAAATACGCTAAAGCCTTGGGATGGACCTTAGCAAACATTTGAGGGATCAGTCCCTCGTATTGCATGCACAAAATCTATCTTAAAGAGGGAAAAACCGGATCTGTAAAGAGGCTGCACCGTCTAAACCCTGCCATGAAGGAGGTTTTCATGAAAGAAATTGTTAAGTGGCTTGATGCAGGTGTCATTTACCCTATATCTGATAGCAACTGGGTAAATCCAGTGCAATGCATTCCAAAGAAAGGGAGTATGACCGTCGTCACCAACAGCAAGAATGAATTACTTCCAACCAAAACAATGACGGGGTTGAGAATATGCATGCACTATTGAAAATTGAATTTGGCCACAAAGAATGACCATTTCCCATTACCCTTTATTGATTAGATGTTGGATCGACTCGCAGGAAATGAATTCTTTTGCTTTCTTGATGGTTACTCAGGGTACACCAAATCGCAATTGCACTGGAAGATCAAGACAAGACAATGTTCACATACCCATTCGACACATTTTCATTCCATCGCATGCCATTTGGACTCTGCAATGCACTAGGCACCTTCCAAAGGTGTATGATGGCCATTTTCTCAGATTTCTTGGAAGATTCAGTTGAGGTATTCATGGATGAATTTTCAGTTTTCGGAAACACCTATGAATCTTGTTTAACAAATTTGGAAAGTGTTTTGAAGAGATGCATAGAAACAAATTTGGTTTTGAACTGGGAGAAATGTCATTTTATGGTAGAAGAAGGAATAGTACTGGGCCACAAGATATCAAAGGAAGGATTGAAAATAGACCAAGCAAAAATTCATGCAATTGCCAAGTTACCACAACCAGTTAATGTGAAAACACTTAGGAGTTTTCTAAGACATGTGGGACTCTACCAGAGATTCATTTGCAACTTCTCTCAAATCGCAAGACCCCTAAGTGCATTCCTCGAGATTGATCGCGAATATAAATTTAATGACGCATGCACCGAAGCGTTCCACACTCTGAGAAATGCGCTCATCACCGCACCAATTCTGGTTGTGCCCGATTGGACACAACCGTTTGTGCTGATGTGCGACGTAAGTGGAAATGCGGTGGGCGCAGTCTTAAGCCAGTGAAAAGACAGAATTTTGCATCCTATTTATTATGCAAGTAAGACACCGAATGATTCACAAGAGAACTATACAACCATAGAAAAAGAAATGCTCGCAGTGGTGTTTACCCTGGAGAAATTTTGATAGTACCTAATCAGATCGAATGTGGTGGTACATACGGATCACTTTGCGATCAAGTACCTCAAGAAAAAAAGGACACAAAACCAAGACTGATTAGGTGGGTACTACTTCTGCAAGAATTTGACCTAGAGATCAAGGACCGGAAGGGCACAGAGAATCAAGTCGCAGATCATCTATCACGTCTAGAAAATTGCGAGGTTTAGAAGAGAGAGAAAGAGATTGAAGAGAGATTCCCCGACGAATAGCTAATGACGATATGCGATAACGTTCCATGGTATGCAAATATCATAAACTTCATAGTTTGCGGCCAAGTACCTGAAGACTACTCATACCAGCAGAAGAAGAAGTTAAGGCACGAGGTTAAATTTTATTTTTGGGATGATCCATTCCTATATCAACTCAGACCTGATCACATTCTGCGTCGATGTGTTCCAGCGTATGAAACCAAGCACATTTTAGAGCTTTGTCATAAGTCCCCTTATGGATGACATTTTGGGGGGCACCGAACTACCACAAAAGTTGCGTCAAACAACCTTCTTCTTCACCTGGAGCTCCACAACCTCCTCCCCACAATGAGCCCCCCCTCAAGTTTAAATTTGTGGTTATTTTCTTCCTTACTTTTTTTAAAAATTTTTGTGTTTGCAGCCATTACAATCTTTTATACTTAGTCAATTTATATATATTGAATGACTATCTTTCCTTATTTCTTGGCCTCTTTGTTTATATCATCCTTAGTCAATTCAATGTTGTATTTCCTTTTTTTCTTTTGCGCCGTATATTTTCACTGCTATAATGAGTATTATGCACAACCTTAACGTAATTTCTTTATATATCGTATTTTCTACCTACACTTAGGCAATTCATTGCAATATTTTCAACTTTACCTTCTCTAATACAAGATTCTACTCAAACCTTCTTTTCAAACTTTTGACTAGGTGTTTTGTATTTTCTTTCCAAAACGATGTAATGAGAACCTTGCGACCCTCTAAATTTAGGGGTGGGAAGGGTCTGAGTAGATGCAATCAAGCATATGCGTTCATCTTAAAAAAAAGAAAAAAAACTCTGCTGTCAGCGTAAGGGAAAATGCCAACCTGATAAGAGTTAAGTCATGAAAAAAAACCTGTTTGTAGTTGGATACTTCACATGAAACCCACGCAGGTAAGCCAAAACGAAGGTAGGTTGCCAGGATCGACACAATACAAAACAAAAAAAAGAAAGAGACAACTCCACTGACCAGCTAAATTAAAAACTTAGCCAAGGGACAAGAGTTGAAGTTGAGCTTGGTACACAACCGAAGTTGGATGTTCACATGACACCCGTGGGAGCAATCCAAAACGAAGAGTGTAACTATGATCAACGATCTCTATGGTAAGATGAAAACCAGGCTATGACATAAAATGTGCACTTCGTTTTTTTACAAGAAAAAGAGAAAAACATCTTTTCGAAATAAGAAGGGAACTTTGAGCAGAGGTTTGTTTAAGGTAAAACTAAAATAGAGCATGCTGAAGAAATGTTCAAAGGATAGAAAGAACAAGTGACTTTGAGAAATTATGTAGAGGAATAGCATTCTAAGTAGCTGATCGGCGCAAAACAAGGACGAGACTTGAGCTGAATTGCCTTAGCAGAGGATATGCTTGAGGACAAACATATTTCTAAATTTGGGGGTGTGATAACTGGTAGAAATACAAGTTTTTTATATCATCTTACTTAGAATATGCGGTAATAGGAAGGAAAAGTTGCGTCAAACATAGTAAAATTAGCTTAGAAATGCAAAGACTGTAAAAGTATCGGAAACACACCCGCTGACCGCATTGCGATGGCAAAAAGGATGTCTAAACCTTTGTTTTTCAAGTAACAGGTATCACCGCATGCGACAATTGCTCATGGACAAAAAGATCAACGCATTCTCGAGGATTTCTGAAATTGTACAGTTTTTCTGATATATGACCTGACAAATTGAACATGGAGTAAAGCAGACATTCTCACCAAGCCTCGACAGGAAAAATTAACTTTTCAGAGTGGGACCACTGAAGCAAGAGGTGCTAAAGTCTATAAATAGCAACAGCAACACTCAGCACAAGAGGAGGAACACACGGAAAAAGAGACGAAAAAAAAATTTTGTGCAAGGGACATTCTTCCCTCAAGAACTCTCCTGAGAAGGAAGTTCTCCACCTCATTCCTCCATCACACCGGTAAGCAAACAACTCCGATTGCGATCCGTGCCAAGACATTGACACGCTGCTCTCAACTGTTCTTACTTTCCGTTCATCGATTGTTGTTGATTTCCTATCTTTCATTCATATCTCTATAACAAAAGCTTTATCTTTATCAATTGATATCTTTATCGTGTTCATCTTCATCTCTCTGTTTACCATAACGCATTCATCTTCCATTTCTCTCACCATGAGTAACTAAACCTCCACGGTGTGGGGGAAGGATTGAGTGAGTAAGTCAATCCATGTTGAAGAAGTCAGCTAAGTTTATTTAACGTATGCTCAATGGCATCTTCACCTGCGAGAGCAGAAGTGAAGATGTTAATTCGCCTCTCGAAAGAAGGTTGATAGAATGTATTAACTAAAGCAAGAATTATTTCTAGAGATGGAAACAACCTTGCGTTTGGAAACGTTCGTCCCTGATCATCATATAGATATGGTGACGCAGGCGATCACCGAGAGGTGTAAGCCAAGGGAAGACGGAACCTTAGTTGCGTCCTCAACAGGATTGACAAACTTGCAATATTCTTTTCCTCAAACATGTTCTCACTTTGTGATTCTATCCACAAGACTTGCCATCGCATTCTCTCACGCACACTTTGCACAATTTCATATTTATTTACCTGTTTGTTCATTTATCATCACATTTTACTCTTCAGCACCTCACGATCTTAATTTGTTTACGGTTGCATATATCACTTCATTATCGCACTAGCATCACAAATCCCCATGATCAACCTCGGATCATTCTGAGAAACTCGCGGTGAAATTATACTTGGTTTCATCGTGAGAAAACTTGTGACATGCATAAACTATATGAACACATTAATTGGCATTCTACAGTGAATTTTGTAGCATCGCATATATCATCGGGTAGCGTGATTAAGACATTGCATATCATTTTTGCGGTGGCATTCCACACACGACAATATGTTTATTGGATTTTCATAATATAATGCAAAATCAACAACTTTATTGAATAGGTTACTATAATATTTTATTGATAAATCGAATGTTTAACACGAACTGTGAGTTCTAGGACATTCCCAACAATCTCCCACTTGGACTAAAACTCCAGTGAGAACAAATATATACAATACAATGTTGAGAAACATAAAAGGGAAAATACAATAAACTAGGGCATCTTTAATACCATAGATATTCTCCACTTGCACTAGATTACACCACTCGGAATCCTAGTCCAACCAGGTGGCCCTCGAACACTTTAGCCGAAAGGGCCTTTGTAAATGGATTAGCAAGGTTTCTTCAGAGGCTATCTTTCTGACGATCACATCTCCTCGATGTACGATCTCTCTGTCGAGATTATACTTTCTCTCAATATGTTTTCCACGTTTGTGACTCCTTGCTTCTTTCGAGTCGGCAACAACACCACTATTGTCAGAATACAGTTGATAGGTAGGTGCATATCTGGAACTACTTCCAAATCAGCCAAGAATTTGCGTAGCTATACTACTTCTTTAGCAGCCTCACATGCAGCTATGTATTCTGCTTCCATTGTGAAGTCAGCGATACAACTTTGCTTAATGTTTCTCTAACCTATAGCTCCTCCATGAGAGTGAAAACTAATCCTGAAGTAGATTTCTTGGAATCTACGTCAGTCTGGAAATCAGAATCAGTGTATCTTGTAAGGATCAAATCCTTAGGTCCATACATAATCATATAGTTCCTCGTTCTCCTTAGATACTTGAGGATGTTTTTGACAACAGTCCAATGACTGTGTCCTGGATTGGATTGGAACCTGCTGACGATTCCAACTGCAAAACATATGTTAGGGCGTGTATATAACATTGCGTACATCAAACTCCGAAATGCAGATGCGTATAGAATTCTTGTCATTTCCTCAACATCTTTAGGTGTCTTAGGACACTCTTCCTTTGACAAATGAATTCCATGTCTAAAAGGTAACATACCACTTTTGGAATTTTTCATATTATATTTTGACAATATCTTGTCAATATAAGATGTCTGAGATAGTGCTAGAGTTCTATTCTTTCGATTCAAAATGATCTGTATTCCTAGAACGTATTGAACATCACCCAAATATTTCATTTGAATTTGTGTTGCTAACTATCTCTTTATGTCAGCAAGGAAACTTGTTTCATTCCCAATGAGCAAGATATCATCAACATAAAGAACTAAGAATGCTACACTGACTATCTTCTTGCATACACAAGGTTCGTCAACATTCTGTTCAAAGCCATAAGATTTAATCGTAGTGTTAAACCTTATATTCCAGGATCTTGATACTTGTTTTAATCCATAAATGGATCGTTTAAGTTTACAGACTTCCTGTTCCTATCTTTTTTCGATGAACCCTTCTAGTTGAAACATAAAAATACTTTCATCAAAATAGCCGTTTAGAAAAGCTATCTTGACATCCATTTGCCATATTTCATAGTCATAATATGTGGCAATGGGAAGAAATATTCTTATTGACTTTATCATTGTAACAGGAGAAAAAGTTTCTACATAATCAACTTCTTCTCTTTGGGTAAAACCTTTTGCCACGAGTCTGGCTTTATAGATCTGCGCCTTACCAGTTTTGGTCTCATTTCCTCTTGTAGATATATTTGCAACCTATAGGTGTAACACCATGTAGTTGATCTACAAGTTCCCAGACAGAGTTGAAGTACATAGACTCCATTTCAACGTCCATGGCTTTTATCCACTGTTCCTTGTCAACATCTTCCATTGCCTTTTTAAAGGTTAATGAATCCTCTAAACCATCATCCTGTATGATGTTTTGAATTTCTGTTAAACCCATATAGCGTTCAGGTTGCTGAATAATCCTCCCACTACATCGAGGCATCCTCAACTCTTGGGATGGACGTGATAGGACAACAACAACTATTGATGGACCAACTTTGATCAACACCTCTTGTTGATATTTCTGTAGTATCTTTAGTCATTTCTTGCAATATTAGTTTACTGTGAGGTAGATGATTTTTTATATGATCTTCTTCCAAGAATGTAGCATTTGTCATACAAATACTTTGTCTTCTTGGAGATCATAAAACAATCCTCCTTTTGTTTCTTTGGGGTATCCTACAAAAAGGCATAATTTCGAACGTGTTTCCAATTTCTTAAGATTTTGTACCAACACATGTGCTGGACAATCCCAAATACGAAAATGACGTAATCTAGTTTTGTGTCCTTTCCATAATTCATATGGTGTTTTTTAAACATTTTTTGAAGGAATAACGTTTAGAATAAATATTGCAGTCTGTACTGTCCCCCAAAAGGATTGAGGTAACTGAGCATAACTCATCATTGATCGGACCATGTCTAACAAGGTTCGATTTATTCTTTCTGCAACACTGTTTTGTTGTGGTGTTCCAGATGCTGTGAGCTGTGACTGAATTTCATGATCTACTAGATAGTTCTGGAATTGTAAATCCATATACTCACCACCTCGATCAGATTAAAATGTTTTAATTATTTTACTTAACAAATTTTCTGTCTCAACCTTAAATTCTTTGAACTTTTCAAGAGTTTTAGAGTTATGAATGATTAAGTAAATGTAATCATATCTAGAGTAATCATCAATAAAACTGACAAAATACTGATAGCCTCCTCGTGCTTTTATATTCATCGGACCACATAGGTCTAAATGTATAAGTTCGAGAGGCTCTTTGGCACGAAGACCTTTGTCAGAAAAAGATCTTTTTTCATTTTTCCCTCAAGACATGATTCATATGGAGGTAAAAAACTATCTTCTAACTTATTTAGATAACTACTTTTTACAAATCTCTCAATCCTATTGAGATTAATGTGACCAAGTCTGAGGTGCCAAAGATAGGCATTAAGAGAAATTTTTCGTTTCTTATTTTGAGTCTCAGCCGTTTTAAACATCTCAATATTTAGAATGGCTTTCGCTTCAGTTGGTTTTAATATGTACAAGTTATTTTCGAGTCTTATAGAACAAATATGAATACCTCTTGAATAAACAAACACTTCATTAGGTTTAAAAGATATTCTGTACATATTTTCTAGCAGACAGGAAATGGAGATCAGGTTTCTTTTCATCTTAGGTACATAATATACATTCCTAAGTAAGATAAAAGACTCTCCAAAAAATAGCTTGACATCTCCCACTGCATGAGCTGAAATGACTTCACTCATTCCCACCTTGAAAGTCATTTCATGTTCAGAAAGTTCTCTTTAAGAAGTAGTTTCCTGTAGAAAAGTGCAAACATGATTAGCGGCACCTGAATCCAATATCCAGGTAAGGTGAGTATTCTCCACTAGACATGTTTGAACTACTAGTAAATCAGATTTACCTTTTTCGCCTTTTCTTCTTTCTTTTCAGTCAAATACTTTGGGTAGTTACGCTTCTAGTGCCCATCTTCTTCGCAATGGAAACATTTTCCTTTGGGAGTTTTGTTTTTGTTTTTCTTAGCAGTGGTTTTCTTTTTCCCTTTTCCTTTCTTCTTCATTTGTACGAATTTGTCTTTCGAAGAAGAAGGAACAGACTTCTTGTTATCAGTGGGTTTCGTTCCAGACGTAGACCCTTTAAAAAACTTCTTAGGTTTAGAAATAAATATATTTCTTTCTCCTTCAGTTTCATCATCGTCTGATATGTCTGTAACTCGTTCAACAACGTGGTCAAATTATAAGTAATTTAGTTCATAACAACATTGGTTCTGAATGGCAGATAACTCTCTGGGAGAGATTCCAATATCATACTTACTTGACTCGTTTCATCTGTCATCGCCCTATGAGCCTCAACAACATTAAAATGGACTATCATATCGAGAGCATGTTCTCTAACGTTTGTTTCATCTTTCATGCGAGTAACGTAGACATACTTAATGGCTTTATGTCGAACAGAGGATGATGGTTGCCCGAACATCTCCTGAAGCGACACCATTATCTTACGAACGTTGGGCATAACCTCATGTTTCTTATTAAGTACATCAGATATATTTGCTAAGATATAGGCCTGAGCTTTCTCATTAGCCCTTACCCACCTATCATAGATGTCCCGAACATTTCGGTTCACTATTGTACTAGGAACCGGAGGACATTCCTCCATCAACACAAACCTTAAATCATCCACAACTACTATTATATTGATGTTGGATTTCCTGTTTGAATATCCTTCATCGTTAAATTTATGAGAAGCTAACAATTGTATGATTAAATTCGACATTGTTGAAACAATTTAAACAAATTTTATGAAATATTTATGCATCTAAATCCAATTTTTAGCAAAATAATAAAGTATCCAATAAATCTTTATCTATTTGCAATGACACTTTAGTGATTTAGAACAATTGCTACCGAGAGGCAGTCAAGAATTCCTTCACTGAAGCAAGATAATTCTTGACCAAATACTATATCAGAATAACTCTTTACTCTTATAGTTATTTTGGTTATCGTTTTCGGTCAAGATCTTTACTAACAATTAGTAATTCTTGTAAGTGTGACCCGCCATTTTTAGATTTTATAGAATGGTATGAATATGCCCCCAAAATAGAAGACAATACCAAAGACGAAACTATAAGACCCTATTCATTTTAGTGAAGCTTGGGTTGTTTCGAATCCTATGTTATAACCCTCCGAGGGGATCGTCATGGTTAATGACTAGCTAGTGCTGCCTAAAAACGATAGCAGGCGCAACATAGGAATTTCACAGTTCAAACTAATGGAGGAGACCGTAGGACAATGTTGACACATTTCCTTCACCCACTTACTATGAACTACTTCCTTCATTCACCTTGTTATTGACACATGTAAATACTTTTCGAATGAAGTAGTCGCAATAAAAGCGATATGAAGCCAAGCATGGATCTCACGGTATGAACTCTTGAGGATGTGAGAGCTACTAACTATATAACGAATATATTGTTAATCTCCCACTGAAGTGTCCTATATATTTGGGTATGTATTTACTTAGGTACAAAACGGCTAAATTTAAACAACTTAAGTCTATATCATTTTTATCCAAGTATAACAATTATATTTGGATATAGTCCTACGATGTCTAAGTGTTTAAACCATTTTTAAACCTCACACCACTCACGCAAGCTCATAAAATCAGTTAACAACACTAAATCTTTTAGTCATAGTCCCAAGGTAGGAGATGTTCGGTAAACCGTCAACTTAAGTAACCCTAGCTTTAGACAGGTTTGTGAACCGATTTGAGTTTGTAACCAAATTTTATAAGGTAACAATCTATTTTAACGATTAAAACTAGTTGTTAACCTAAGTGAGCATGCAACTGTTCTTCGTTATGGATTTTAAACATCTAACCCAATTTTATAATAACTTACAAAATTTTAGACATGCTAAACATCCACAACATACAACAAAGGCATTCAATATCTAATATAAAAATTATATTAAATAAAAGAAGCCCTAACATACATACTATATATTATAACATTTTATAACATACTTTCAATGCATGTAACATATTTTCTATGGTGGGGTTTTAAAACTACATGGCATAACGTATGCATATACATGATTTATTTAATTATTACATATATCACATGCATAAACAATTAAACACAAACTGATATGGTTTTAGTTTTGGCATAAACAAGCAAACAAAAACCTAATTATTACAAAACAGCTTCAAAATCGCTTCTGAACCTCTCGAACCTCTCCAAACCGAACCCAAAACACTTGAACCTGACTGGAAAAGTCTGACCGAACCAACAAAGTCTGAACCGGACCAGCCAAAAAACTTTTGAGGCTGAATCGGATTGGACCTTGAGAAAACCTGCCGAACTGGCTGCTCTCGGTCCATGCTCAAAATCTCACTAAGGTTCATCGTGAAGCACTGACGACTATCGTCTAACGCGATCGTCTAGTGTCAGGCAGAGCTACACTATCATGTAATGTCTTCCAATTATCGTGTATTGCCATCGTCTAGTGCCGGGTAGAGCTACACGATTGCCACCGTCTTGCAACTATCATGTATCGCCATCTTCTAGTGCGATCGTCATCGTCTAGCGCGATCATCATCATTATCTAGCATGATTGTCATCGTCTAGCGCTAGGTAAAACTACACGATCGTGTAGTGCCATCACATAGCACTTCAACGCATCGTTTAGCACCTACTGCTAGATGATTGTGTAGTGCTATCGCATAGCACTTCAACAACCAACGCCTATAGTTACATAATCGTCTAGCTTTTCTTCACATTGTTTAGCACCCGTAGCTAGACGATCATCTAGCATTTAAACCTCAATGACGATATTTGAGCAGAAGCTAAAAACTGGAATCTGCAGCTCGGCCTTTTTCACTTATTTCTTCAATTACATCTTAATTTCAACTCTAATGACTCCAAATAAATTACAGACTCTTGAGAACACATATAAGCTCATGAATCAAGAGCCAATTACAAATTTAATCAAGAAATTAAAGAGAAATAAAATGTCAAATCTCAGAAAACCATATCAGTGCACCAGTTTCATATAACTCATGAAAAACACCCACCACACCAAAATTAAACCGAATTAAATGTTTATATGATGCTCTGATACCAATTATAAGAGCAGCATGCAGCGGAAGTAACAAGGATCAATAAGCACTCTAATTCATTAGTTTTGGCAGTAACTAAAACATGTTCATCTAACATAAGATGGTTTAAAGTCATACCTTTGTAGAACTCTTCAAGATCTTGATTCTCAGCTGCTATCTTCTCCGAAATTTGCTGTGAATTGCCTCAAGATCTTCTCTGCTATATTTTTGGATCTTTAGAATGAGTTGTGTGACTTAAGAAAAGCTTGAACAAAAGGAAACTTGGAGTGAAGTTCACTGCAACAACCCACTTAAAGAACAATTCTTTAGCCCGATTTTTTTTTGTAAAAACTCTTTGAATGCATGCCTCAATTCCACTCTATTCTTCTTTATTTATTGCAGGTTATCATGCAAAGAAGATGGCTACATGAGATGCAACTCATGCTTAGAATTATTGAAGCAAATGCAAAATGGGTTTTGTGTGAGCTAGTTAAAGATGATAATGGAAAAACTCATTTTTCCATTTTGTGTAAATTTTCTAATTTTCCAATTTTTCATCAAATGATTCAAAAATCAATTTGATTTTAAAAATTGAAAAAAAATTATTATTTTTGTAAAATTAATTTCATAAATTAATTTTATAATAAAATTAATAAATAATGATTTAAATAATTCAATTAATTATAATTAATTTAATATCAAATATTAAATTAATTTTATACAAATCCACCTTCAGATATTTAAATCATATTTAAATAAATTCTCTTATTCCGTTTAATTCTAATTTGAATATTTCAAATTAACTTATCATGCTACTCTAAAGCTAATCCATTTACGAGCTAGTAGGGGGACCTCGCGGAACTACAAATTATGGACTCCAACGATCCGAGATTAATTGGTTAAACTCATTACACCGAATTAACCCCCATTCGTTAACTAATGGGTCACTCTACTAAAGGCCATAGTTGAACTCCCCTCACTGTAGATATACTATGTCCACTTGATATAACCATGATCAGTAAGTCAATCCTTCACAGGTTGTTCATAATCATATTTGGGTCAAGATCACCATTTTACCCTTGTGAATACATCTCGTTTCTTAAGTTCCTAACGAACAATTATGATTCATAATACCTATGAATTAAGTTCTTTCTCTATCAAGAGAAGACGGGGCCCCGATTGTTCAAGATTTGGAATTAGTACTTAAGAGAACAACCTATTTGCTAACCCTAAATCGGGTAGGAGTGAATTCCATCTTGCATGGCTATGTCCCCAGCTATTCATCCAGTCTTAGCCCCAAAATGGAAGGTTTATTGAGTAGTACTATTGGACTACTCTCACCCATGTAGATCAAAGGATAATCCCGAACAAACAGGAGTTCATAGCTAGCTCAAGATTAAGATCGAGTTAACCTAGGTTACTTAAAAAATGAAATATTCAGTTTTAACAGTAAATGATCGTTATAAAGAAAAGTGACTATTTTCGTGGTCCAGTATATATGCAAACTCACTACATAGGATGCCTCCACTCGCATGTCTCTGCATGAATAATCTGTTGATCACATCATTTGTATCACCTACAAAATGGGCCGCATCCAATAGTGTTACCAGGATAAGATACCCAATTTCATCCATATACTTATTAGACTATTTAGGCTATATACTATTAACTTGATCTTTTTTTTTTTCACAGATTCACATGGAAGATTCAAGCAGTAATAGCGAATATGATAGAAAATTGATCTCACAACAAAACAGTAGAAGTGTTGGATATGATGTTTTTTTATCGTAGTTCTATAAAAGTGTTATTGTATTTTAGGTAATTTTGAACTTAATTTTGTGGTAATGTATTGTTGTGTCATTGTTATATTTTAGGTTGGGGTTATGTGTATTTATAGGTGGAAGAGAAATATTGTTGGCTTGCCATATGCAGAACTACAAACATGCATATATTATAGCAGACATGCATTGCAGCAAATAATTATATATATATATATATATATATATATTAATAAAATACAATAACAAACATTTCCTCACAAAAAATGGGACATTTATATTGTTTTTTTTAAAACTCTGATCGACATTAAAAATGGATTGAGCATTTTAAAAATTAGTCACTAAAAAGAATATCGGACAATTATCGAAAAACTTGGTAAAAAACTGACATAGAAGATGGTGTACAATGTTGGTTTTCAATGGAAATTGAAGATAATTGACATTGAAATTTCGGTCATATATAATGTAGGTTTAAAACAGACATCAAAGACAACTGACATTAAAAGGAATTTATAATATGATCTTCAATGCCGATTTACAACTGATATTGTACCCCTATAATGTCAATATCGACATTAAAGCCTAGTTTTATACTAGTGAATCAAGATTTCTCATCCTATTTGGAGTGGTACATCATACATTGAGGAATTTTGGCATTCTTGAATCTTGTGGGATGGGCAAGAATTTTGACATTCTTGAATCTTATGGGATGGGCAAAGTATAGAATCTCATGTTGATTGAAATGTCTACTAAGATACAAGAAGGGGTTAAAAAGTAGAGTTTTCAAGATATCTCAAGAAAAATATATATTAAAAGATGGAGTAGAAAATAAGAATGAGACTTTATTAAGATCTTTCACACCAGCAACTTAACTTGCAAGTTTCATTCTAATGGTTGAGGGTGGGAAGCAACAACTTCTAGCCAATGAAATGCTCTTGGCCACTTGTAATTTGAATCAACCTCATCAACTGCCCAAAGCTAAAAGATTGGCCTAAACTTATGTTGGGTCTGCTTCTGTATATTTGATGAATTCAGTCGAGATGATGAAATATTTGTGAGGTCTTTCTTTGCTGATCCAAACGTGAGCACAGTTCTTTTGCCCTAAAAAATATTTTGATTTGGTAGAAAACTTGGTTATTAAGCGCCCACGATTTTCCAGCTGATGCCTTACACGTGGTTTGAACCACTACTCTTTGTCTGATGGAAAAATGAAAGAAACACTTTTTTCTGATGGGTGAATAATGCAGAATTAATTTTCTTTCTCTCTCTTTTGCTCTCTGATTCTCTCGTTCTCTGCCTTCTGAGTTCTTTTCACTTTCTTGTAACCCTAATGTCTTCTTATTTGATCTATACGACTGCTTTGAGTATACGATGGATGAATCATGCAATCGTGTAGACGATGGTAGAAGGAAATGGTGAACGAACAGGCAAACGTGTAGACGATGGAAGAAGGAAATGGTAAATGACCATTCAATCGTGTAGACGATAAGAAGAAAGGGAAGGAGATGCACAATGATATACATGGTTCGACTTATTGAAGCCTATGTCCATGGGAAGAAGAGAGTTTTATTAAGAGCTAAGTCACAGATTCTTTCTTTTACAGATTTTTCAAGTTCTTCTTGAAGCTATATATGTTGTATCTACAAAATTTGTAAATGATGAGTATTTATACTAATTTCTGATACAAGTAGTTACAATAACTAACTGTAAAAGTTAAAGAAATGTGAAATAGTTCTTGAATGTTGAATGTTTGAGCTTATAATATTCAAATCTTCACCTTAAGCTCAACATGCAAGCTCTTCTCTTTCTGGATTTAACATATCTTCACCCTTTTCCAGGAAGCAGAAACCCGATCTGACCAAGACAGTTAGCAAGCTTGAGTTTACTCACAGGTTTGGTAAGTATGTCGGCTGCATTTTCGGTGGTATGAATTTTCAACACCTCGATTTCTCGTTTCTCTATTTTGTTCCTTACGAAATGATACTTGATATCTATGTGTTTGATCCTTGAATGATATTGAGGGTTTTTGGAAAGGTGAATGGCACTTTGGTTATCAAAGTAGATTTTTACTACTGTTTGATTAATAACAAAGTCCTTCATCAATTCTTTTAACCACAGTGCTTCCTTTATTGCTTCTGATAAAGCCATGTAGTCTACTTCTGTGGTTGACAATGCTGTGATTGACTGTAACTTTGCTTTCCAACATAACAAATTAGGGCCAAATAAGAATAGATAACCTGTTAGAGATCTTCTTTTGTCTTGGTCACCTGCAAAATCTGAATCATCATATCCATATAGCTCCAAATTTGATTCATTAGTACTTTGATATGTTAATTTCGACTGTTTAGACCAAATTAGATATCTTAAAATCCATTTTGTTGCTTCCCAATGTCTTTTTCCAAGGTTAGACATGTATCTACTGACTAGAGTAGTGCTGTATGATATGTCTGGTCTAGTAGATATCATTAAGTACATTAGACTCCCTACTGCTTGATTATAAGGAATTAATTTCATTTAAGTCAAATGTTCTATGTCTTTTTCTTTTGGTGAGTTTTCAAAGGAAAGTTTAAAATGAGTAGCAATAGGTATAGTGACTGGTTTTACATTTGTCATATTATATCTGTTGATTACTTTTTCACAGTAGATTAGTTGGCTAATGGTTAGGGTTGAGGAAGTTCTGTCCCTTTGAATTTCAATCCCAAGGATCTTTCTAGACTGATCCAAGTTCGTCATGTCAAATTCTCTCTTTAAGAGATTTTTGACATGAGTTAAATCCTTCTTATATTTTCCTGCTAGTAACATATCATCAACATAGAGTAATAAATAAACTTTGTCCTTATAGGTAGAAGAATTAATATAAGAACAAATATCAAAGAAACTTCTCTGAAATCCAATACTCTCTATGTAGTCATTAAACCTTCTGTACCAGCATCTAGGGGATTGTTTTAGATTATATATTGACTTATTTAGGAGACAGTACAAGTATTCCTTTCCTTTTTCCTCAAACCCTTTAGGTTGAACCATATAGATAACCTCATCTAAGTTTCCATGTAAGAAGGCAGTTTTAACATCTAGTTGATCTAGTTCTAGATTGTACTGAGCAACTAGAGATAGAAGTAGCCTAATAGAGGTTTGTTTTACTACTCGTGAAAAAATTTCAGTATAGTCTATTCCTTCCCTCTGAGTAAACCCTTTAGCCACTAACCTTGCCTTGTACCTAGGCTGTTCTTCTTTGGTAGAACCCTCATTTAGTTTATATATCCATTTAGAGGCTATAGGTTTACACCCTTTAGGAAGAGGAGCTAAGGTCCAGGTATTATTGACAGTGAGTGACTCCATCTCTTCACACATAGCTTGAATCCAAGACCTAGCATTAGGGCAGTTCACTGCTTCTTCAAAAGTGGCTGGTTCTTGGTCATTAGGAGCTATTGTGGCATTTAAAATTAGGTTCATATAGTTAGTTTCAATATACCTAGCTGGAGGAACTATCACTTTTCTTTGTCTATCCCTAGCCAAGGAATACTGACTTAAATCAGGTACAACTTCAATATTCCCAGTATTCTCATTTGAGGCATCCTCTTTTTCTTCTAATTCTATAGGAGGGTTTTGGTTAGTGGAAGAAACTTTAGGTGACTCCACCTCAATCCTAGTAGTATTAGGGCTATTAGGAACTTCATAAGATGTCTTTTCTTTTTGCATAAACATTTTTTTTCCTCTGAAAGTGACATCTCTGCTTATAACAAACCTTTTCTCAATAGAATTCCACATCTTAAATCATTTTACTCCCTCAGAAAACCCTACAAACATACACTTTACTGCCCTAGATATTAATTTCCCCTGATTTTGATGAATATAAAAAATACATCCAAATACCCTTAGGTTTTCTAGGTTAGGTGGATGTGTGGTCCATTTTTCTTCAGGAGTCAAAAAATTTAGGGAGGGATGTGGACATCTATTTAAGGTGTACACAATGTAACTTGCAGCCTCAACCTAGTATTTTTCACTCAAAATTGCATCTGATAGGAGACATCTAACCCTTTCCATGACTGTTCTATTTAGCCTTTCAGCTACTCCATTTTGTTGAGGAGTGAATCTAACTGTCTTATGCCTAGTAATTCCTATTTCTTTACAGAATTTGTTAAACTCTTCACTACAAAATTCCAGTCCATTGTCAGTTCTTAGGTATTTAATTTCTTTGGAAGTTTGTTTCTCTATCATGAGTTTCCATTCATTAAACCTATCAAACACTTGATCTTTAGTTTTAAGGAAGTAAACCCATTTTTTCTAGAGAAGTCATCAGTAAAAGAAAGTAAATACTTTGAGCCACTTAGGCTAAGTGTAGGAGTTGGACCCCCTAGGTCAGAGTGTATATAGTCTAGGATAGCTTTTATGGTATGTTGTGCTTTAGTGAAACTTTGCCTTGTGGCTTTCCCTAAAACACAGTGTTCACAAAAGGTTAGACTTTTTTAGAGACCTTTAGGGAGAATCCCTTAATTAGATAGGACTTCTAGACCTTTAGCACTAATGTGAGATAACCTTTTGTGCCATACATCAACCTCTGTGATCTCATTTGTGGTGGCAACATAAGCCCATGTCATCATTTCAACTTCTTTGACCACAAATAAGTCATTTATCTTTTCCCCAACTAATATTACTTTAGAGTCCTTTAACACCTCAAGGGTTCCTCCTTTACCACTGTATTCACATCCAATAGCATCTAACATACCTAAGGAAATTAGATTTCTCTTAAGTAATGGAACATATCTCAGATTCTTAAGAAGTTTGATGGTTCCATCCTTAAATTTCATGGAAACAGAGCCAATGCCTTCTATTTTACAGCCTTGGTTGTTTCCCATATATACCATTTCTCCTTCTATTTCTTTAAAGGTGTTAAACCAAGGTTTCATTGAGGTCATATAATAGGTGCATCCAGAATCTAGAACCCAATCATGTTTTCTTAGAGGGTTTACATGATTAGATTTGTCTAAAGTTGAGGCTGAAGCATCTGAGTAGATGAAGGAACCTTCTACAACAGATGCTTCGGGCTGTTTTCCTTTTGAATCCTTTTCTTTCTCTTGGTTCTTTCTCTTTAAGATAAAATAGACCTTAATTAGATGTCCTTTTTTTTTATAGTACTTTCATTTTATTTCCTGATTTGATTTATTTTCTTCTGAGTTGTGAGGTTTTCTGTGTTTTGAATGGTTTTGTTTGAAGTTTCCTTTTACAAAAAGACCTTCACCACTAGGTTTATCCTTTCTATCAATCTGTAGCTCAAGCTCTCTAGTTCTTAGGGCTGAGATTATATTGTCTGTACTTATACTATCCCTTCCATACTTTAGAGCATTTTTTATTTCTTTATACGATTCAAGCAAGGAGTTTAAAAGCACATAGGCCTCATTTTCATCACCAAGTTTTTCTCCTAGAGTTTTAAATTCAACAACTATTTTCTTGAACTCATCTAAGTTATCAGTTAATGTTTTTGATGAATCCATGTTAAATGTGAAGAATTTCTCCCTAAGATACATTTTTCTAGGAATATCTTTAGTAGCATATAACTCATCTAGCTTAGTCCATATCCTATATACAGTTTCTTGATCTAAAACTTGTCTAAGAACACCGTCACTAAGATTAAGAACCAACGTACCATAAGCTGTCAGCTCCCAGTCTTTTTTTTCTTGAGCTATCACAGTGGCAGGGAGTGTTGATGGATCAAGGAGGGCTTTGCGGACTTTTTGCTGGCCGTAAATTGCCTTGATCTTGGCCTTCCACAGTCCAAAGTCTCATTTGCCATCGAATTTCTCCACCTCAAACCTTGTTACTGACATTTTGGATGAAAAACTTATGTCTTGTTTATCCAAGAATTGAGATCTTGTAAGTCTTTTACTGTGATACCACTTTCTTGAGTCTGCTTCTGTATATTTGAAGAATTCATCCCAGATGATGAAATATTTGTGAGGCCTTTCTTTGCTGATCCAAACGTGAGCCCAGTTCTTTTGCCCAAAAAATACTTTGGTTTGATAGAAAACTTGGCTATTAAGTGCCCACGATTTTCTAGTTGATGCCTTACACGTGGTTTGAACCACCGCTCTTTGTCTGATGGAAAAATGAAAGAAACACTTTTTTCTGATGGGTGAATAATGCAGATTTAATTTTCTTTCTCTCTCTTTTGCTCTCTGATTCTCTCGTTCTCTGCCTTCTGAGTTCTTTTCACTTTCTTCTAACCTTAATGTCTTCTTGTTTGATCTGTGCGACTGCTTTGAGTATACGATGGAAGAATCATGCAATCGTGTAGACGATGGTAGAAGGAAATGGTGAACAAACATGCAATCGTGTAAACGATGGAAGAAGGAAATGGTAAATGACCATTCAATTGCATAGACAATGAGAAGAAAGGGAAGGAGATGCACAATGATATATGTGGTTCTACTTATTAAAGCCTACGTCCACGGGAAAGAGTGAGTTTTATTAAGAGCTAAGTCACATATTCTTTCTTTCACAGATTTTTCAAGTTCTTCTTGAAGCTATGTATGTTGTATCTATAAGAAATGTGAAATAGTTCTTGAGTGTTGAATGTTTGAGCTTATAATCTTCAACTTAAGTCCAAGTTCGATTCAAAGTCAACATTTGACCGGCTCAAATGGAGTCTAAGGTTTATATCTATTTGACTTTTAAATTCTTAAAATTGTTCAATATGTCTATGAATTTTCAATTCTTTGTCCAATATGCTCTACAACTTTAAAAATGCCTAATAGATATATCTCTAAGGTTTCATTTGAGAACTATTTAGTTAGATTAATATTGGTTTGAAATGAGAAAATGAAATTGGTTTGAAATAAGAGAACATTTAGCCCCAATTTATAAAGAAAAGTTGCAGGGAAATGACAATTCAAAATTAGATAAAACAATAAAAGTAAACAAAATGGGACGGGAATGGCTGAGATGTGCTAGCATACCAAAATAGTAGTAGGTGTGCTAGGCTAGGCTTGCCTTGGCCTAAGTGGCCAAGACTGACCAGGGCCATCAAGTAGAGGCGTGTGCTTGATACAAGCCCACCACAATCCCTACTCGTTAGATCTCTACCATGTGTCCCTTCAATCTTTTCCATCTCCTTTTTACCGATCAATGTCAGACATATGTCAGGGCATGTGTCCTACGTGTGTGTTTACTTGATGCATAACACACTTCTAGCCCAATATATGTATTTCTCATATTCTTCTCTTCTAATTTTTATCTACTTCATGTCATTTTCATTTTATAGAGAAAAGCACATGGCATACATACTTCAAAGAGAGATTTTTCAGTTAATCATGAACTAATCGATTAGCATGATGTGAGTCATAGCTTAAGGTACTATGATAAAAATGATATGGAGATAATAAAAAATTTACTCATACTTCTCCGTGTAATCCCAGAATCAACCCATTAGATTTAATGGATTCCTCTTTGAGATAATCTAAGGAAAATCAAAATCAGCCTAGAATTTTTGATAGATTAATCCTTGAAAATCTAGGGACTCCCCCAAAGTCACTACAATAAAGGAAAACCTAAAATCAACCCTTCAGGTTTTGATGACTCTTCCAAAGAGAGAAATGATCTGAGGATCGTTCAAGAATTTTCTGAATTAAGTCATTTTAATTGCAACACGCTTAACCCAAAACTCAAGAGGTGTACATCATGAGAGGTTGAGCACTTGCAAGTCCAAAAATGATCATACCAAGGCCAAGAAATGGACAAAGAATCATTTTGTGAAAATATGCACCATGATAAAAGAAATAGTAAAACATACTCCCAAATGGAACTCAAGTGTCTAACCAGTAACATCAAACCTCGAGTCACAATAAGGAAGTGTGAGACTAATGTTATGGGTAATTTTGGACCGATAAAGAAATCTAAGAAAGCGTAAAATCAGAAGAATTACCCCATCCTAATGGACCAGGGAATGGTAAGAAATAGGCATTAGGAGAGTCCCACAAAGATATGGGCAAAGATAAATTGGGTCATTAATTCGGTCCAATAGCTCGCCTCGACCTCAAAGACTGAGGCTGAGGTCAACATATTTTCATATTAGGCCTATTTTGGTAGGCCCCTTTATTTGAAACATTTGTTCTAGCTAGGTCCCGCCTTTGAGAGTCCTATTTTCAAAAGAAATAATGAGGTTATGATCTTAATCCATAAAAGATGAGGAAGACCCAAGGTTTAACTCCATCATATGTAGAGCACAACACTTTAGTATAAGATAAGTTCATATTTTTCCATACAATTTTGCTCTAACTTTTGTGCTAAGATCTAATTTATAAGCATCAGAGTATCTGTAGCAAGCACCACATGGTATGTTGTTTTGTTTGTTCTGCAAGTGGTCTCTTTCCAAACTACAAATTCAATGTTGATGGCACATGAAGATTAGGTGAGTTCTCTAGGCTAGAATTTGTCATCTTTAAAAACTTGTTTTTATTTTTAAAATTTGGCTAAGAATTCAAATGTTAATATAGGACAGATTGAAAGTTAGTTTTTTTATTAAAAAAATTCTTCTTTAGCATAAACTAATTTCCTCTCCTTACAAAAGAATGAGAAGATAATGAGAAGAAGAAGTACTAGAAGAAGAAACAATCTTCAAGACCTTTGGCTTAAACGAGAGAAAAAAAATATTTGCTTGGTAGATGAAGATGGTGAAGATAAAGATGTAAGAGAGAGAATGATGGTAAAGGGAGGAAAAGAGGACAACGATTCTTTTAAAATATTTAAAAATGTTTTGAAAATAAAAGTACCTAATTGACATGTAATAGCAACCTTTTAAATTTATTCATTAAGACCTTGTTTGGTAATTATTTCGTTTTTTTATTTTTAGTTTTTAAAAATTAAGCTTATTAACTTTCGGCTTCCACCTCTAAATTTCTTAATTTGTTATGTATTTTTTACCAATATTTTCAAGAACTAAGTCAAATTTTGAAAACTAAAAAGGTATTTAAAATCTTATTTTTGTTTTTAGAAATTTGATTAAAAATTCAACTTTGTACTTAAAAAAGAAGCAAATCATTGTAAAGAAAGTGAGATGAAATAGACTTAATTAATTTTCAAAAACTAAAAACGAAATGTCTACCAAACGAACTTAAATTTACAAAATTAAAACTTAAGGATATCCAATCCACCTACTAAACATTCAGGGACTAAAATTGTATTTTTTTTCTAAAATTTTAAAAACCTTAAAAATAATTTCTAAATTTAGATAAAGATTCATAAGTAACTATTAATTTTTACAAAGACAATTAAATTTTAAAATAGTTTTTCAAAATGAATGTTTGTCTTAAAATTTAGTATAAAATTATCTTACAATTTGAGGAAAAAAACATCAAACAGAAAAATGGGATTAAATTACAAGTTTTGTAACTACATTTTTAAGTTTATATTTTTTTAGTTCCTCAACCTTAAAAAATATTTAATAGGTTCCTTAATTTTCAATATTATATCTAATAAATTCTTAACAAATTTAAAATAATTTTAGAAATTAATGTAATAGACATTGTTATGGGTAATTTTAGACCAAGAGAGTTACCTAGTCCAAAAGAACGAACCTAAGATCAGCAGAAAGCGAACCCAGAAGAGTTCTTAACAAATATAGAGAAAAGGAAATTGGGCCAAGACCCAATTGGACTGCCTCGACCAATAATCCCTCACGAATGACTGATTTGGATCGACCCTTTATTCTGGAACATCCTTAGTGGCCCAAGTCCAACCTTGATGTCCGATTTGCAAATAGGTAAAAGAAGTAGATTCCAAATCTTAAAGGAATAAGGAAGACCCTTAAACTCCATTATAAATAGAACATGACAACCCTGCAAAAGGTAAGTTAATCTCCTCCTTAAAACTGGTTGCTTCTGAACTTTGTGCTGAGATTTGACTTAAGCATTGGGAATGATGTAGGTCTACTGATAGATATAAAGAAATGGTTAGCTACCCAATTCCAAATGAAATATTTGGGTTAGGTGTAGTTTATTCTAGGAATTCAAATTATCAGGGATCGTAAGAACAAAACGGTAAATTATAAATAGAATATGACAACCTTGCAAAAGGTAAGTTAATCTCCTCCCTAAAACTGGTTGTTTCTGAACTTTGTGCTGAGATTTGACTTAAGCATTGGGAATGATGTGGGTCTACTGATAGATATAAAGAAATGGCTAGCTACCCAATTCCAAATGAAAGATTTGGGTTAGGTGTAGTTTATTCTAGGAATTCAAATTATCAGGGATCGTAAGAACAAAACGCTGGCCTTGTCTTAGACATGGTATATTGACAAGATGCTTGTCAGATATTCAATACATGATTCCAAGAGGGGCCTATTACCTTTTGGGCAAGGAATTATATTTTATAAGGAACAACGTCTCAAGACTCCTTCAGAGGTTAAGGAAATGAGATGGATGAAGGAACGAAATTCCTCATGGAAGCGTGTGAACACCGTACAATTAGAATTTAGTTTGTACGTAGAAAAATTGAGAAGAAAAAATCATCAAAATAGGATAAACTTTCAACTCCTAATCATGCTTTCAATAAAGAATTGGGAATAAAAGAAACTTACCCTTGATGAAGCCTTTTTTACACGTTCTCCTTTCCTTTGCCTTGGTCTAAAACCCTTATCGACTTCTGAAAATCACAAGTTCATGAACACAATAAAGACTCCAAAACAGAAACACCATCACAAATGAAACCTTGTTATTCTTAGGAAAACAAGGATTTTGGACATGTGGGCTTTAAACAAAATTTTGGCAGAAGGAAATTTTTGCAGATAATGTAAAAATTAGCACGCTTTTTGAAAAGTCGTTAAACTAATTTTTCTTGATAGATTTAGTCAAAGATTTTACTTTTTCTAACTTGTTGTTTTGGCCTTTTGGGCTTTTCTTGGTACATAAATATCGAGATTTTAGTAATTTTTTTCCAAATATTAGATAATCTATCTAAATCTTATACCAAATCTTATATATTTTCAAATTTTCTTCAAATTCGGTTATCTTTACCGAATATTATATTCCATTCTTCTGTAGTTTTTAGAAAAATTTCTATTCAATTCTTATGTAATTTTAGAAAAATTTCTATTTTCATTTACAAATGAATTTACCAATTAGATCTTTCTAGATGGATGATTGCATATTGATTTTTAAATTTTGGGAAAGATTCAAATTTGCCAAAAAAAAAGGTAAAATATGGAAAATATATTTCTCTCTCATATATTATATAGTTTTTAATTATAAATCATATTTATAATTACCTATATATTATAATGTATCAATATACATTTACATTATATTAATCATTTTAATATAATTAATTACTTAAATTCCCATAAACAGTTTGAACAATTCAAACACATTACTTTACAATCATCTTTTAGTTGCAAGTCCCCATGTTCGACCTCGGATCATCTTGAGAAACTTGTGATCTCGTTATACTTGGTGAGAGAGCAAGAAAACTTGTAACAGGGACGCATGATCATCACATACACAATTAACACATACTCTTTAGACCATCGCATGACCATCAATGCATATCAATTAATGAAAACCAATTATTTTCCCAACATGAACTAACAAGAGAACCTTATAGACCTATAGATCAAGAGTTCCAGTGATACGATATTATCCAATTAAACTCTTTAACTAGATTAATCAACATTTATTAACTGTCGGTCACTCCACTAAAGATCGACAACTCCCCTTTTCATTAGATATATTTCTGTATCCATTGAATATTACCAATCAACAGTAAGTTAACCCTTCACAAATTGTTTGAAACTACAAATGGGTAGTTTTGAGCAATTTTTGAGTCGGTGAAACTAGCCACTCTCATCCATACAGATCAAATGATTACTCTCATATACAGGAGTTCACAACTCACTTAGAATTAAGGTCAAATTACTTATGGTCACCCTGATGTTATATTAAGAAATTAATCATTTCGTTGTCCGGTCTTATATAAACTCTTTATACGAGATACCCCCACTCACATGTCTCCATATGAACTATATGGATTATATTGTTCGTAACACTTACAACTCATGTAACAATTATAAAGTGGGTCGTATCCGTAGTGTCACCAGGATAAGGTACCCAACTTTAACCATATACTGTAGACCTTTTAGGTTTAGTATCTCTCACTCTCGTGAGCAATCGTTTAGCAACCTCTTGCTCTCATGAGCAATCATCTAGCAATTTCTCGCTCGATTGTTTAGTCTCTCGTGAGGGCTATCGTATAGTCTCTCGTGAGCGATCGATTAGTAATCTCAATAATGAAGCGATCATTAAAAAAATGAAAATATATTTCATTTTATTCTTCATTATTAAAAACTGAAAATAACCTCCCACTTTCACGGTTAATAGAGAAAAGGAAAAACCAACTAAACAATTATCTCATAATTGTTTTAATTATAAATAAATATAATAACTAACTTATCATATTATATTTATAACCTATAGTTTTAATATCACATCATATATAATATTTAAAGCATAGTTCATTTCTCCTTTATTTAATATAAATCATATTTATATCAAATCCTCCAATAAATGTATCTAATACATCAAATCAATTATATCACATATAATTGAACAAATTTAATTATATCATATATAATCAAATTCCCTCTTGTTAATTTGAACACTTAAAACTAACCCAAAAACTGATTCTCAACTTGAATCTATTGCGCTACCAAGGGGACCTTATGGACCTGTAACTTGAAACTCCAACTGTACGTGAATAACTGACTAAACTTTTTAATTACGATATCCACCATCTGTTAACTGTCGGACACTACATTAAAGATCGATAGCTGTCTCTTCTCACTACAGATATATTTATGTGTCCATTGGATATAACCAATCAACAATATGATAATCCTTCATAGATCGCACGTAAGTACAGCTGGGCCAATTTATCGTTTTGCTCCTGTAATTACATCTAACTCCTTAAGTACCACCGATTCCTCTAATGAACAATACATCATAGTCCTACTATAAGTGAACACCTCTTGGGTCATGAGAAAGTGTGTGGCGCCATATTGTTCAAGCCTTGGAATCAGCCCTTAAGGGAGAAATCTATCTACTTACCCCTGCTTCAGTGAAGGAATGAATTACATCTTGTGTAGCTGAGTTCCCAGCTCCCCAATAAGACAAATCGCCAAAGTGGTTGGTTTGAGTTGGAAATCTGGCCACTCACATCCATGCAAATCAAAGGATCGTCCTCATAGGCAGGAGTTTCCAACTCACTCAAGATTAAGGTCATGTTACCTATGGTCATCCTAGTGAAATGAAAGTCTCTGTCATGAACGACGTTATATAATGAGACTGAACATTTCGTGGTCCGGTCTTATACAAACTCCTTTGTATAGGATATCCTCGCGCGTATGTCTCCACATGAATGATCAGAATCAAACCATCTGTAGCATTTTACAACACTTGTAACATCTACAAAGCGGGTCGTATCTGTAATGTCACTAGGATAAGGTTTCCCTCCTTTATCCATATACTACAGACCATTTAGGTTATCACTTAAGGCATGATCCACTTGTATGTCTCCATATACATGCTTAAGTTACAACAATAACCAGGGATCTTAGTTTATTGGTTTGTGGTTAATGCAACTAAAAAAAACTCATATTTCATAGACAACAGTGAAGCAAATATCTCATATTATTACATCAAGTGTTTGTTCATATAGATGCTTACAAACTACAGGACCCTATGAGTTGCCCTGCATTTACCCTAATAAATGTCACTTCAAATAGACAAGATGAAGTGGGTAAGGTATGTGACTTAAGAAGAATCCACCTCCTACTTAGAAAAGATTGGATGTTTCCACTAAGAACTCAATTTTCAATTTTAGTTTCTAATTTTAATTAATTCAAAATTAACTAAAATATTATTTAATTAAATTCAAAATTTCAAAAACCAATTTATCAAATTGAATTAAAATTGAAAATTAATTTGATTTTAATTAATTAAACAAATTTAATTAATTAAATAATAATTTAAAATAAAATATTAAATTAATCACACATCTAATTTTAAACATGAATCATATTCATATAATTAATATTTACATCAATATTTAAATATTATAAACTCTCCAATTTTGTTTAATTTTGATAAATTAAACATTAATTAATTATATCAAATATAATTATACAAACCCTAATTTGAATTTGAACTATTCAAATTCAAACCCTAAATTCAAATTGAACATTTTAGATTGAAATTCAATCTGAACACTTCAAATTGATATCATTCTAAATTCATTCAATTTACTAATTCAAGGTGTTCATGTTTTATGAGCTAGTAGAGGGACCTTATGGGGCCTACAGATGATGAGCTCCAATGATTTGAGATTAATTGGCTAAAACTCTTTAGACCGAATTAATAATATTTGTTAACTATTGTATCACACCGCTATAGTTGCACTCTTCTCACTATAGATATATTTATGTCAACTTTATTTAACCATAATCAGTAAGTCAACCCTTCAAAGGTTGTTCGTAATAATGGTTGGGTCAAATGTTGTTTTACCCCCGAAATTACGTTTTGCTCCATAAGTTCCACTGATCTTCTAATGAACAATTGGTTTATGATCCAATCAAATCCCTCTCGGGCCAATGAGAAGGTGGATCCCTTGTTAAAGACCTAGATTCAACACTTAAGAGAACAACCTTCCTCCTATCCCTAAATCGAGTAGGTGTGAATTCCATCTTGCACCCTATATCCCTACCTATCTACCCGTCTTATCCCCAAAATGGGAGGAGTATTGAGCAGTGCTGTTGAACTACTCTCATGTATGCAGATTAAAGGATAATTTCGAATAAACAGGAGTTCATAGTTAGCTTAGGATTAAGGTTAAGTTACCTAGGTCATCGCTATGAAATAGTCAGTCTTAAATAGTAAACAATGTTATAAAGTAAGAATGATTTATTTCTTGGTCTGATCTTATGTAAACTCATTGCATAGGACGCCCCCATTCCTCATGCCAATACATGAACGAATTAGGATCACTTTGTTTGTAGCACCTTACAACATATTGTAACAACTACAAAGTAAGCCACATATGATAGTATAACCAAAATAAAGCCCCCAACCTTATTCGTATATTGTAGATCATTTTGGTTATTTACTCGAAACTTGATCCAGCTTTATGTCTCCACATAAAGTTCAAGTATTCATATAATAGTCATTGATCTTAGTTTATAGGATTTAGTCTTTACAAGTGCAATTTATAAATTCAATAATAACTTTACCGAAGAAATGTTGAATAACATCTTTTTTGATAATAGAAAATGTTTAACTCAACAAACTGTGAATTTTAGAACATACAACCCAATAATATAGATGGATCATGTTTAAGTAATAACTTAAATGGTCTTTAGTATATGGATAAGATTGGGTATCTTATCCTTGTGACATTATTGATGTGTTCCACTTTGTAATTGTTAGAATAGTTGTAAAGTGTTATGAACCTAATCGTTCATGTAGAGACATGTGAGTGGGGGTATCCTATACAAAGAGTTTGTATAAGACTAGACCTCGAAATGATTATTCTATCTTTATAACGTTGTTACTTGAAGAGATTAACATTTCAATAGGATAACTATAGGTGAGTCGACCTTAATCCTAAGGGCGATCCTTTGATCTGTATAGGTGAGAGTGGCCAGGTTCGTTGACTCAATAATCCTACCATTTTGGGGATTTGTTCAAGTAGAGAGCTGGGAATACGCTACATAAGATGAAATTCACTCCTTCCCGACTTTAGTGTAAGTAAATGAATTGCTCCCTTAATAATTGATTTTGGATCTTGAATAAATTGTTCAAATAGAGAGTTGGGAATACCCTACACAAGAGGGATTGGTATATAGTTTGACTATAAATTGTTTGTTCATTAGAGGAATTAGTGATACTTAAGGAGTTAGATGTTACTACATAGGTAAAACGGTAATTTGACCCACCTGTAGTTATGGATAATTCGTGAACGATCGACTTACTGTTGATTGGTTATATTCATAAACACAAATATATCAATAGTACAAAGAGTTCAACTGTGAGTCTTTGGTGGAGGAACCTGCAGTTAATGAATGTTGATTAATTTAATTGAAGAGTTTAATTAATTAATCTCATATCATTGGAGCTTCTAATCTATAGGTCCATGAGATTCCTTCCTAGCTCATTTAGGGTAAAAAAAAAAAAGAATCAATTAGTTTTTGGATTAATTCGAATTGTTCAAACTAAATAAGGAAATTAATTGTAAAAGATACAATAATTATAATGTATATAATGTATATAGATGCACTATAGTTACAATTATATTTTATAAAATGTGAGAGATAAATAAGAAAATTTATGTGAATGAGATTCATACAAAACTATAGGTTAAAATTAATATGAATGAGATTCATATTGAAACTATAGGTTGAGAGAGGATGTTGTTTGAATATGATTCAAATACTATTAAATATGTGATATTTAATAGTTAATTAATTAAATGTTAGTTAATTAACATTGTTAATTTATTTATTTGTTAATTGGTTTTACTGATATAAGAGTTATTCTACGTGTTAGAGGAGAGAGTTATAACTCCTTCTACTCATCCTTCTCATAAAGATGGTGAAGGGCTTATTCTGCAAAAGAGGTTAAGGCCTTTTAACAGAACAACAGTTATCTTGTGAGATCAAATTTTTTCTCTACAAAATAAGTCTCTTAGAGGAAACTACCTCTCAAAATACTCTCTTCCCTTATAAAAAATAAGGAGCCCACACTTCCTTGGTTTATATTCCTGAGAATAGTGAGGACTCCAAATGGTAATCTTTAGAGAATTTTTTCTTGTGTTCGTGGTGTTTGATTCATGGAAATTCTTGTGGTTCATGCAAAGAAGAGTTCGTAGTCAAGGAGAGGATTAATGTAAAGGAAAAGGTCTTTAAGGTTAAGTCTTTCTCTTCTTCTATCCCTATTCATAAAGCATGTTGTATAACATAGATGTTTATCCTGTAGTTTCTATTGTTTTATTTATATATATTTTGAGTTTTTTCAAAATTGATTGTCATTGACACGTTGTTCACATGCTTCTGCGAGGAATTCAAGTCCTTCAATCACAACCTACATAATGTAATTTTTACCTTCCTTGGCCTTGGTGGCCTAGGATGAGGCCAAATTGAAACTGAAGAGATTTGGCCCTCTTTGGCCTTTGTGGCTAAGGATGAGGCCAAATTGTAACTGAAGAGATTTGTGCCCTCCTTGGCTTTGGTGGTCGCTGCCTTTGTGGGTAAGGATGAGGCCAAATTGGAACTAAAGAGATTTGTGCTCTCCTTGGCCTCGGTTGCCGAGGAAAAAGCCAAATTGGAACTAAAGGGATTTTGCCCTCCTTGGCCTCAGTGGCCGAGGATGAGGCCAAATTGGAATTTAATTGTTCCTTCCACGAAACTTGCCTTTTGGATAAATCCATAATTATTCAAAGGTATGCACGCCTTGCCCTTGGAGGCCAAGGCCGAGGCAAGCCTTGGTTCATTGTTTTTAGAAGAGCGAAGTTCATACGATAAGTTCTTTTTATTTTAGAAGCAATAACAAAAACTTCATCAAAAAATGAGGGCGAGACCCATGGCTTACATAGCATGATATAAAGAAAAAAGAAACCTTGAAGCACAGAAGAATAAAACAAGCAGTAAAAAGCATGAAAGTTAAGCACTCTCTTGATACAAATTCATATCCCTGCACCATCATTATCACTAGGCTCTTCACCCCCTTGAAAGTCATCGAGTGAGGAAAGAAGATTAGGATTGTCGCAACACCTATGCAAACATCACATCGGAAAGAACAAACCTGGCAAAGATATCAATGAGATGATTTCTTATACCACCAAGTAAGTTCGAGCTTCTTAACATCATTTTGCATTTTTGTATACCTTTCTATTTTCCTCAAATGTATTAGCTAGGTAGTCAACATAATCAAGGTATTCATTGGCCTCACTTAGTTGAGCCTTAATCTGGCTAACCTCATTTTAAGAATTAATCTTGTTGGTGTAAAGCTTAACTTTCACCTCTTTAAGAATTTGCTGAATTTGAGCTAGGTTGGCTCAAACTTGGACCAATTCCACATAATCCTGTTGAAGGAAATAGATGTGGACGATCAAGCTTAGGCTTGAAACAGAGATCTTGGTAAACAACTAAAAATAGGGAGAGAAAACTTATTAGAAAGTTTGAGTTTTTAAATAAGCATTAAAGTCGAGGTCGGCCTTGGGAAAAAAAATAACAATGATAATCATTTACCTCTTAACTTGATTTGTTCTTTTTTTAGCAAGGTCTTAAGTATGGTCCTACATATCGATATTACAACAAGTTTAGAAGGACCTAACACCGTCTCTATCCTTCTTCTTTCTCCTACTTCTATTCTTAAAGAAAGCAGTTCTACGAGTACTCATTCTTGCGAAATGGAAAAAGAAGAATCGAAGAAGCATTGAAGTAAGAAGATAACCGAAAAAATAAAATAAAATAAAAGACCCAGGCCAACCTTGGAGGTTGAGGCCAACCCCATTGGGAATGTATTCTCTTTCCCTCCTTAGTTACTTAGAGAGGTTTTAGGATGGAAAGACTAATAAGAATCAAGTGTTCTTTAGTAGTAAATTTGGAGCCATGTTAGAAAGTAACGTCCAAACTTTGGACAACTCTCGTAAGGATATCTAGCGACTATAGAATACTACACATTGAACAAGGGATGGCACAAAGGAGTAACTCAAGTTGGACACCAATTACAGAAGATGGAAAAGCCCCGACAAGTACATAATGTTCATCAAATAGTACTCATAGGATTTTGGAAACTATTAATAAGAGAAACAAGAAATCATCCCCGCTAAAAATATTTTCATCCTTAAAAAGATATTTTAAGAAGAGAAAGAAAAAAAATGGAAAACCTATTTTTAGGAAAAGTAGTAGATAGAAATTAGTTTAAACTGAAAGAATTTTTACCTCAATTTGTAAGAAAAAGTTGGAAGGAATTGGCAATTTAAAATCAGGTAGAACAATGAAAAGTAAAAGAGGAAGAGGAATGGTCGAGGCACGTAAGCACACCAAAGAAATAGCAAACGCACTAAGTTAGAGCCTCCTCAGACTCGAAGGTCGAGGCCAACTGAGGTAGTCAAATAGAGGCATGTGCTCGACACCACAGATCCCTTTGCCCATAGATCACTCCCACGAGTCCCTTCAACCTTTGCCATCTCTTTTAAACCAATCACTGTCTAACATGTATCGGGTATGTACCATGTATGTGTTTTCTTCATATTCAAAGTCCTAAATATGAGTTTTTCATATTATTCAACATCCCGAAGTTTTCAAGTAATTCTCGTTAAATTACATTGAATTGTCTGGATGTTATTTTGTTAAATGGAGACTAAGACTGAATTTTGAAAGTAAGATAAGAAAATTAAATGATATTTGTAGAGATTTGGGAGTTTTGAGATTTTATTTGAGGAAAATTGGATAAATAAATTTGAATTTTAAAATTTAATTAACTTGCTAAATTAATTCCAATTTAATTATCTTGAATTAATTGGAGTTACATTTGGTTTTGTGGTCAAAATTAGATTATTATAATAAGATAATTCAAATTTTAATCCTAGAGGATAGAAGGTATTTGATATTGGAAAGATGTTGGACTTAATGTAATTAGGGTTAATTAATAAAAAATTTGGAATTTATGAAGGAAAAGGAAATATACATACATACATACATACATACATACATACATACATACATACATACATACATAGATATACATACATACATACATACATACATACATACATACATACATACATAGATATACATACATACATACATACATACATACATACATACATACTTACTGTTGGGAATGTGCTAAACTCGCAGTTCGTAAATATTGTTAACATATTCTATTTATCAATAAAAGTATTATTGAGTATTTTTATTCAGTAAACTGTCACTGATATTGCATTTTGTTATAAAAATCCATAAACGAATCCATGGCTATAATATGTATACTTTGACTTTATATGACGACATTAAAAGTGGATTAAGTTTTTTTTATATAGCCAAAATGGTTTATAATTATATGGATGAGATTGGGTACCTCATCCTAGTGACACTATTGAATGCGGCCCATTTTGTATACTGATACAAATGATGTGATCCCAAAATCATTCATGTGGAGAAATGTGAGTGAAGGCATCATATGCAATGAGTTTGCATAAGATCGAACCTCGAAATAGACACTTTTCTTTATAACAACCGTTTACTGTTAAAACTGACTATTCCAAAAATTTTAATGACCTAGGGTAACTCGATCTTAATCCTAATCTAACTATGAATTCCTGTTTATTCAGGATTATCCTTTGATTTGCATAGGTAAGAATAGTCCAACAACACTGCTCAATAAGCTTCCCATTTTGGGGATAAAACCAAATAGATAGCTGAAGACATAGTTCTGCAAGATGGAATTCACTCCTACCCAACTTAGCAAATAGGTTGTTCTCTTAATCGTTGATTCCTGGTCTTGAACAAAGAGGTCTCGCCCTCTCTTGATCAAGAGGGTCACGGTTTATGAGTCGGACTATAAACCAATTGTTCAATGTAGGATCAGTGGGAGCTTAAGGAGCAAGATGTATTTATAGGGGTAAAACAATAATTTTGGCCTAGCTATAAATATGAACGACTTGTGAAGGATCGACTTACCAATTATAATTAAAATGGACAGAAATATATCTACAGTGAAGAGAGTGCAACTATCGAATTATAATGGTGTGTCTCAGTAGTTAACGAATATTTATTAAATCGATTTAAAGAGTTTAGCCAATTAATCTCAAATTGTTGGAGCTCATAATCTGTAGGTCCATAAGGTCACTCTACTAGTTCGTAAGATTATCTTGGTGAATTGAGTGAATTTGAAATATTGAGATTCGAAATTAGGGTTTTGAATTAGAAATGTTCAAATTCAATTAGAGTTTCTATTAATTGTATTTGATACAATTGAAACGTTTAATTTTGTCGAAATTAAACAAAATTTGAGAGTTAGAAAATATTTAAATAATATTAGATGAGGTATAATATAATATTTAATATTTGATATTAAATTTAATTAATTTAATTAATTATCCAATTTTTATTCAAACTTATGAAATTGTTCAAAATTAGTAATTTGATTAATTAAATTTTTTATTTATTGAAACTCAAAATTATAAAATTGAAAATTAAAATTGATTTTTTGAAAATCAAATTTTAATAAAAATTAAATCAATCAAATTGATGAATTAAAATTGATTAGAATTATTTTGAAGTGGGAAAATCTAAAATAACACCTCATGCCACTTCAATTTCAACTGTTTTAATCTCTAATGGTACTAACTTCAATTTTATGGCCATACAATTTGATTGACAGTTGAAACTTTGCTGAAACAAAAACCCATCCAAACCCTCTCCAATCTCTCTTAAATTCAGCTCTAATTCGGTGTTTCCACCACACAATTCAAGTTAGAGAATAGTAGAGAAGGTCTCTGTGGTGGTTTACTGAACAATTGAAGACTCAATTTGTGGTAATCAGGTGGAATTGAAGAGTTTTCTTTAAAAATATTGTATTCATTGAACCATCTTCTGAAATTATGTTTTAATGCATATTTTAATCTCAAATTAAGTGTAATTAGAATGTTTATTGATTCTGTTCTTTTCCGCTGCATGTTAGTTTATTCTATCACATACATACATACATTTGTATATATATATAAACAGTTGAAAGTTAATGGAAAAGGAGAAAAATAAAAAAGGAATAAATTAAAAAAACTCTTTCTTTTTCTCCCTCAGTAACACCCACACAAACAACCTCCAAATCAGATCTCTCTCTCTCTGCAACTCTGTGTGGAAATCCCTCCAACGAAGCTATCACTCCTCGTCTTAGTACACCTTCGCCAGCCCCTATACCGGCCGACGACACAAATCTGGGTTGCATAGCCACCACAAAATTCCCCCGTTCATGCCGCTACCTTCCTCCACCCGTTGCTCGTCCTAGCCGCACCGTCGTGATCTAGCTTGTCGTTTTGATCGACGCCCAGTCACAAATTTGGCCACCGTTTGCTACTATGCATCCAACGCAATCGCCCCATAGTTCTTCGTTGTTGTTGAGTTCTCTAGCCGCTGACTTCGCCGAATCTTGAGTTATAGGGTAAGTTTTTAGGTGTTTTAGTTGTTTTTTGAATGCCCATCGATGTTGGTCTGAGTTTTGGCCCAAGATTTAATTTATCCATTATTTTGGATGTTCGGTCATGTTAATTTTAAAGATTTGAGGTGGTTTAGGACCAAACCATTTGTTGGGTGAGCAATCGAAAGTATTTGGATTTAATTATGTTTGCTGGAATTTTGGAGTTATAATCCTTATTATTTAATTTTACATATTGTTTGGAGCTTAGAAGTGGTTTTGGAACAAGTTACACTTTGGTAAGTTGTTTGGTGACGTTGAGTTAAACTTGTGATTGGAGTTATGCCCTAAAGGTTGAATCTCATTTTGGTTTATGTTGTACGGGTTGATTCATGTTTTATGCAGAAATTCTTTCGCTTGGATCAAATTCAAGGTAAATGTTTTACTACTGATTTGCTTTCGAACCAGCCATCCCAACCAAATGAAGATGTTAAGATTGTGTGTTATTATAGAATATTATGGACTGTTTTGGTTATGATTTTATGTTGAATGGACTGTGGGTGTTTTGCTATTTTCATGAGTTATCTTGCTATTGATATGGAATAGGACATTATGTCTGAAACCTGCCCTTTGAATATGATGAATATTTTTATGTGACTGTGATTATGATTTATGATATAGGATTTATTGGTTGACTGATACATGCATAAGTAAATGGTAACTGTAGTCTTCTTATCGGACAGTGTAATTTTATGACTGATATGTGTTCCTTCGAGATACACACCCATGACTGATATGTGCTCCCTCTGATTGGAATGTCCTAAAACTCACCATTTGTAAATCATGGAAACATATTCTATTTATCAATAAAAAGTATTGATGTAGTATTTATTCAATAAAAGTGTTATTGAAATTGCATCATGTAATAAAAATCTAATAAACGAATCCATGGCTGTAGTATGAATACTGTAACTTTATGTAGAGACATAAAAGAGAATCAACTTATGGTTCATAGCCAAAAGGGTCTATAAGTATATGGATGAGATTGGGTACCTCGTCTTGGAGACACTATGGATACGGCCTACTTTGTATAAAGATACAAATGACGTCATCCTGAAATCGTTCATGTGGAGACATGAAAGTAAGAGCATCCTATACAAAAGAGTTTTGCATAAGACCAAACCACGAAATAGTCATTTTTTCTTTATAACGATCGTTTACTGTTAAAATTGACTATTTTAGTTCGATGACCTAGGGTAACTCGATCTTAATCCTGAGCTAACTATGAACTCTTGTTTATTCGAGATTATCCTTTGATCTACATAGGTTAGAACAGTTCAACAACATTGCTCAACAAGCCTCCCATTTTAGGGATAAGATTGGATAGATAGTTGCCTGCAAGATGGAATTCACTCCTACACGTTTTATGGTTAGCAGATAGGTTATTCCCTAATGATTTATTAGTTGGACTATAAACCAATTGTTCAATAGAGGATCAGTGGGAACTTAAAGAACAAGATGTATTTACAGGGGTAAAATGGTAATTTTGACTAAGTTGTAAATACAACGACTTGTGAATGATCGACTTACTGATTATAGTTAAATCAAGTGGACAAAAATGTATCTACAATGAGGAGAGTGCAACCATCAAGCTATAGTAGTACGTCTTGGTGATTAACGAATATTGATTGACTCGGGTTAAAGAGTTTAACTAATTAATCTCAAATCGTTGGATTTCATGATCTGTATGTCCATAAGGTCTCTCTACTAGCTCATAAAACATTACACCTTGTATTAGAAAATTGAGCGAACTTGAAGTGTTCAAAATTCGAAATTAGGGTTTTGAATTTGAAATGTTCAAATTCAATTTTAGAGTTTAGATAATTATATTCAATATAATTAAACGTTTAAATTTATCGAAATTAAACGTAAATTGAAGAGTTTAAAATATTTAAATGTTTAAATTTATCGAAATTAAACGTAAATTGAAGAGTTTAAAATATTTAAATAATTATTTATGTATTGATTACATGAATATGATTCATGTTTAAATTAGGTGTTTTATTAATTTAATATTTGATATTAAATTATTATTTAATTAATTTATTAAATGATTTATCTAAATTAAATCGAAATTCAAATTTAGAAAATTCATCTTTTAGAAAAATTAATTTTATTTTAATTTAATTACATCAAATTAAATTTAATTTGAAAAATGATTTTGAAAGTGGGAAAATCCAACATTTGATGTTGGTAATAGAGTTTTCCATTTTTTGACACCTTGCCCACTCACTTAGTGCTAATTAATGTGTCAATTGGCTAAATGTATGAGTGCTTACATGTTTAAAATTGTTAAATACTTTATTTTTCATAATTATGAAGTCAGGCAATTAATTTTTTGCTGAGAATTTCTGAAATTCTCTCAACCCTTTCCAAACCCAACTCCCATACTACTCAATCTTGAGTTTCCACCACTCAATCCAAGGCCGAGGATAGTAAAGAAGCTCCTCTTGGTGGTCTACTAGTGATTTGAAGGTCAAATTCGTAGAGTACAACAATGATCAAAAGGGATTCTTAAAAGGTATACATCATATGAAACTCTCTTTTTATGAAAATTGTTTCATTGTCCTTTTGTAACTCAAATTACGTGTAATTAGAGTGCTTATTGATTCTGTTTGCTTTTGCTTTATGCATGTTTTTCCTATCACCCTTGAGATTGTACCTATGACTAATATGTGTTCCTTCGAATTCACACCTATGATTATTTTGTGTACCTTCGGGTTCACACCTACGACTGATATATGCTCCCTCAAGATCACACCTACAACTGATATGTGTTCCTTCACGTTCACACTTATGACTGATATATGTGTTTCTTTGGAATCACGTTTACGACCGGTTTGTGATCCTTTGGGATCACCACAACTGAAATGTTATATGATATACACTAATGCCTAGATAGGAAGTTTAACATGTTTACCTTAAGGGCTCAAAAGTGGGTCAGTTACTGAGTATTTCATACTCATCCTTTCTTATTTCATGTTTTTCAGGTAAAGACAGGAATAGACCGGCAAGTGACAAACGAGACCAATGACCATATCATATGGGATAAGAAAATCACTTCTGCTAAGTTTATGCTTTCAAATTGCTTAAAAGTTCTGATTAAGAACTCAATGTTAGATAGAAAATTTTTATGTTTTGTTTGTTATTTTTCATAAATGTTTTTAGGAAACCTCGAACAAAGGTTTTATTTTATTTTTTTTATTTTTTATAAATTGTTTTGGAAATCGTGTTTACTCATTTAATAAATTCTTCCTCAATAGTCAATTGTTTGGGTTTTAAACGTTTAATTATGAGGTAACGACCCATGTTAGACATCTCAACAAGTCGAACCGTTATAGTTGATAACGGAGTCTAAGTTTTAGGTTTTGTAGACTGACTTACGATGTAAGTTTAGGTTATGAGTCTCTTATGGCCATTTATGGATCCTTTGTCCTCACCAAGTATGTCTCTTATTAAGATGTTCTAAAACTTTATGTACATGACCTTGTCTATTTTCTTAAAGGAAATATTAGATTTCTTCCTTCACTGAGAATTGAAAAGAGATCGATCGTGAATGTTAGGAAATGCAGCCACGTCAAAGTACAAGAAGGGGTGGTCGAGGAGGAAGAACTGGTAGAAGGGGTGAACGTCACCCAACCATTGAAGATCTTGTTGAGAATGAAGGATAGACATCAGTACACCCAACTTGTGATGCACCTGTTGTTGGGGTAGATGACCTAAATCTCATGGGTTCTGTAGTTTATAATTGTAATGTACAAACAATTTTATTTATTTAATAAAACAAGAGATGTTTTATTCGATATTTAGTAGCATTAACCCTCAAACCGATAAACTAACATCCAAAGTTCTCTTTTGTAGCTTAAACATGTATGTAGAGAAATACAGGTGGATTATGTTTAAGTGATAACTTAAATGGTCTATAGTAGATGGATAAGGCTGGGTACTTTATCCTAGTGACACTACGAATACGACCCACTTTGTAGATATTAGAATTGTTGTAAAGTGCTACAAATGATATGATTTTGATTATTCATGTGGAGACATATGAGTGGGGCTATTCTATATAAAGGGGTTTGTATAAGATCGGAGCACGAAATGATTAGTCTCATTATATAAGCCATTAATAATAGAGATTTACATTTCACCAGGATGACCGTAGGTGACATGACCTGAATCTTGAGTGAGCTGTGAACTCCTACCTATGAAGGTGATCTTTTGATTTCTATGGGTGAGAGTGGTCAGATCCTCAATAAGCCTACCATTTTGAGGAATCGTCAGATTGAGAAGCTAGGAACACAGCTACACAAGACAGAATCCACTCCTTCCCTAACGTCTGGATAAATAGATAAATTGCTCCCTTAAAGGCTGATTTTGGGGCTTGAATAATGTGGCGGCACACCCTCTCTTAGCCCGATAGGGATTTTGGTCATAATTGCACTATGACTTTTTGTTCATTAGAGGGATCAGTGATACTTAAGAAGTTAGATGTAACTATAGGGGCAAAACGGTTATTTTGGTTCAGTTGTACTTACGAGCAATTTGTGAAGGGTCATCACAATGTTGACTAGTTATATCCAATGGATACCGAAATATATCTGCAGTACGAAGAATGTAGTTGTCGGTCTTTAATAAAGTTATTGACAGTTGATGGATGTTGAATAATTAATTAAACTAATTAAAGGAGTTTAATTAATTATTCAAGTACCATTGGAGCTTCAATATACAGGTTCATAAGGTCTCCTCTGTAGCTCAACAAGAATTTATGAGAATCAATTTTGGATGAATTTGAATTGTTCAAATTAATTGAGGGAATTAAATATATGTGATATAATTAATTTAACTTAACTATATATGATATGATTAATATAATGTATTTGATACATTATAATATAAAGTTTATTTGAAAGGAAATAAATATTTGAATATGATTCAAATATTAATTGTTGAATTGGATTCATATAATTAAATTTAGTATAAATGGGAATTATATTAAATGCCATGCATCAATGAGAGAATTAAAACTATAGGTTATATTGTATTTGATACAATATTAAACTATAGGTTATATGTTATACATGATATTGTTGGGATTGGTATCCTAATTCTCCCGAAGTCTCATTGTTTGTAATTATACACATTGTTTATGAATAAAATAAATGTTATTTATTCTGGCATTTACTCATATCCAAAAAACAAAGATCCATGGTTATCTTATGTAAACTAAAGCATGTATATGCGATATATAAGTGGATCATGCCTTAAGTGATAACCTAAATAGGTCTATAGTATAAGGATTAAGGAGGGATTCCTGATCCTGGTGATACTATGGATACGACCCGCTTTGTAGAGGTTTGCAAGTTTTGTAAACTATTACAGATGGCAGATCCTGACCATTCATGTGGAGACATGCGAGCGGGAGTGTCCTATACAAAGAGTTTGTATAAGACCGGACCACGAGATGATTCGTCTCTGTATATAACACCATTGATACTAGAGAATTAGATCTCACCTAAACGATAATAGGTGACATGACCTCAATCCTGAGTGTTTTGGGAACTCCTGGCTTTGAGGACGGTCCTTTGATTAGTATGGGTGAGAGTGGCCAAATTGTCAACTCAATATGCCTACTTTTTTGGGGACTTGTCTGATCTGGGAGCTGGGAACTCAGTTACACAAGTTGGAATTCAGTCCTTCCCCGAAGCAGCGGTAAGTAGATAGATTGCTCTCTTAAGGGCTGATTTTGGGGCTTGAACATAGAGGCCACAACTTCTCTTTAGAAGAGAGGACTCAGTCATAGTATGACTATAACTTATGTTCATTAGAGGGATCAATAGTACTTAAGGAGTCAGATGTAACTACAAGGGCATAACGATTATTGGCCGAGCTGTACTTACGAGCGATCTGTAAAGGGTTGTCGCATTGTTGATTGGTTAAGATGGACACATGTAGTAAGGAAAATTTAGTTGTTGGCCTTTCGTCGAGTGCCTGGCAGTTAACGGATGGTGGATCTCGTGACTAAAGAGTTTAGTCAGTTATTCACGTACCGTTGAAGCTTCGAGCTACAGGTTCATAAGGTCCCCTTGGTAGCTCAATGGATTCAAGTTGAGAATTAGTTCTTATTGTTGATTTGAATTGTTTAAATTGACAAGAGGTAATTCAATTATAAATGATATGATCAGTACGGTGTATGAGATATATTGAGTGGAGGGTTAATGTAAATGAGATTTACATTAAGTGCCTTGAAATAGAGAAAGAGATATGGTTTGTATGTTTCATGAGATGAAATATTAAAACTATAGGTTATAAATATAGTATGATAAGTTGGTTATCATTTACATTCATAATAATATTAATTATTAGATAATTATCTCTTTTTCTCTAATGACCAATTGAGTGGGAGGTTATTGGTGGTTTCATGGTAATCGTGAGATAAAAGGAATAGTTTTCAAGTAAATTAGATTTACTAAACGACAGCTTGGAGAGACTAGACGATCGTGGAGTGTTCCTACACGATAGACACTCAGCTTGAAAATTAGCTAAAATATCACATAGCTTTTAAGAAACGATTGGGCATCAACCTATACGATAGGCTTTATCATCTCCCTTTTGCATAATCGTTTACACGATTGCTCTCCTCCAGTCTCATCCTCTAACAAAGTCCACACAGAGCCCTCACCCTAGATTCTCACACTGAGAATATGAAGGTAACCTTTTTGTTGGTGTCATGCTCAACTCGACACAGTCGAGGTTCTGTGGAGGCCGTTTGTGGTGTTCGAAGTGTTCGTGACCTTGGTGATCGCTTTGTTCGAGTTCACTATGATCGTGCAGTATAGCGTCGTGTTGTACGAGCGTTCGAGTGTTGCAGTGTTGCTGATTGTGCGAGCGTTCGTGATCGAGGGATCTTGAAGATTAGTCTTCAAAGGTATGTGAATTCTTCCCTTGATCGTTTAGTAAAGCATGCTGTAATTTCTGTTTTGTACATAGCATGTTGTTTCCTTTTGTAACTGTAATTGTGTATTTCATATATGATTGAAATTTGGAAAGATCCTTCCGCTGTTCATGGAAATCCTCATGTCTGATTTCCTTTAATTGGTATCAAAGCCAGGTTGTTCTGATATTCCACATTTCACTTCTGTTTTGAACTTCTTTTACAGTCGTGGTGGGTTTTCTGCGTGTTTAATTGTTAAATGCTTTTGTGGATCGCGTTGATGAATATTTACGGGTTTAATTGTCTCTGTTTAAAGTTTTCTTTCAATTACAAAGTGTTAATTTGTAAGGGCCCCTGTGTTTTTGGGCGTAATTAACATGCAATCGAGTCTGTAATTCAAAGAGTTTGAGTAAGTCGAGTTATTTGTGATGAAGTTTCGAAGCATGGAGATATAGTTCTCAGTGAAGAAGAAGACCAAAAGTTGGTCGTGTTGTGTAGCCTCAGGTAAACGATCATTGGAATTTATCTAAACGATCGTGTAGATTTTTCTATACAATCATGTAATATTTACTAAACGATGGGGTAAATCGTTTACTCTATCACGTAGCATTGGTTGCCTGATCGTGTAGACGTTGGAGGTAGATGATTGTAGTGGGAGCATATGATGCTTATCATTTAGAAAAAGGCGCGTGCTAAACGATCGTGTAGTTAGCATGCTCATCGCATAGTCACTGACTACAGGATTATATAGTATGCGATATGAAGGCGCTCGCTCAACGATCATTCAGATGATAGTGCTTTGCCGCATCGTTATCGTTTAGACGATTGTATAAGACTTGCGTTATGTGGAGCACGCTAGACGATCGCGTACCTCATGCTTCAATGCATTGTAAAAGGTACACAATCATTGTTAAACGATCATTTAGCTCGGGAAGCGTAGGTAAATGATAGACAAAGCGTTTGTTCTTTCCTATAGACAATCATGGGGTGTTTGGTGCACGATGAGTGGAGACACATTGCTTTGCCCGAATGGTTCAAGACCCAGTTTGCCAGTTTGAACTGGTGACTCCTTGTTTTGCAATAGTTAGCTTGTTTCTCTTGAGTATTTGAAGTAATTTTACCCAATTCATCAACATTTATTTATTATACATGTGATGTATGGTTTATATGGCAAAGTGTTTGACATATAGATTTTAATCCCACCTTAGGTTGTCCAATTTTTCATGCATCATGTATTACAAATGTTATAATCTAGCATGAAGAAATTACGTGAAAGCATGCATATACATCATGAAAATATAAGAGTGATATTTACATGTAGTAAGCATATTCATGCATCATCCTTTTATTGTAAGCGTTATAGTATAAGGGTGAATGGAAGCATATTTAGCGTGATTCGTTGCTTGTCTGTATAAGAGTTATGTAAAAAAATAACAATGAATGAACAATGCATTGAGCATGACACTTAGGCTGTTTATAATCGTTATGAATGCTTTGTATGTGTTAGATTTGCATTGTAGTTTTGGTTGTTTCCGCTATAAGTGTTGTAAAGGAAATTAGAACTAAAATCGATAAGAAAAAGTTGCATGCAGACTTAGGGTGAACTCATGTTTTTAAAAGGCTTTCAAAATTGGATTGGGATAGACCTAAGTTCAACTGGTTCTAATGAGATTAGTAACCTAGATTAATCTTTTAAAATCGATTTAATAGGATTAGATTGATTAGCATAAAAGATTAAATTTGTTTTAAATCTATCTATAAGGGGCCTTTTTATCTAAGGCGGGTTCTATCTAGGCTGGGGTTCTTAAGCTGACGGAAATGAAACACTCTTACTTGGGAACCTACCTAGAAAGGTGAATTAGATAGATTTTCTACAAGCATACGACAATTGGTCAAAGACTTCGTTAAAGAGTTTAATGGATGATGATCAAAAGTTGTTTAACTATCCAAGGTAAACATTACTCTTGGGCAAACCTAAAAAGTCACTTCGTTAAAATTCTTAGCCGTGTTTTTTCTAAGTAAACTAAACCCTACGTTATAAAATACTTAGTGGGAGGAAGAGATGTATCTGATATGTCAATGATTCCACTCATATTTCTCCCTGTATGTTCACACCGTGAGATTCATAATTGGCCTCATGGTGCCTTGGGAGCATCCCCCTTCAGATGGTGTTTGCATGAGTCAATATCAAGATGGATAGAGAGAGTGTTTATAGTAAGTGGGTGAAGGATGTGTGTCAACACGTCCTACGGTCTCTATCACTGGTTCACTCCATGAGATCATTCTATACTCCCTCGTGACGCCTTAGAAGCGTCCCCCTCAGATGGGTTTTGTGCAGTTGGTCAAGCTCAAGGTGAACTCTAGAAATGGATAGGGTCGCTTTAGGTTTTGCCCAAATCAGATTTTTTCCTTTCGCATTGGCTGCTTGAGGCAGATCTTTAGGTTCTAAAATGGCAGGTCACACTTACAAGAGGTTGTTAAGTAAGTTAATGATCTCTTGACCAAATCAATGATGGATAGTCATTATAGAAATAAGAGTTTTTCTGGTATTAATGACTGGTTGAGAACTTTTCAATTCAGAGGAGGGATAATTGACCTCCCTTCAGTGGCTTTTATCCTAAACCTTTGAAGCGTCATTGCAAAACTAGATGTCACACGAGGTTCATGTTAGTTTTTCTAAACCTTATTGGATGTTGTGTTTTTTCAATGGGTATTTGCTTAAAACCTAATGTAGATCAATGTGTTTTTTTTAAGCAACTCGTTAGTATTTCCATTTAGTGCTTTTAATATGATTGATTACATACAGTGGAAAGAGTCGTGTAAAACGTATTTCGTGGAAAACGACCACAAATTTGTCATGGTTGAAGAATGTCCTCAAGTCCCGACCCTTGATGCATCGCGAAGTGTTCGCAATGCATATGAGTTGTGGATGAAGGTTAATTCATTGGCCCGACTTCACATTTTGGCTAGCATGCCTGATGTTTTGGCCAAAAGAATTGAGAACATGGTAATTGCACGCGAGATCATGGACTCGTTGCAAGATTTGTTTGAACGTCAGTTCTTACTTTGCGAGTACAAAGGGATGGATGACAAAACCAGTAGTGTCAGTTGTTCTGATACTGATCTCACTACTGTCCAAAAGAGGAGGAAAGACAGTAAATCTAACTTATTGGTCTTGGAGATGTGTTTCGTAGAGAATGATGATTCTATTTGGATCTTAGATTCGGGTGCTACTAACCATGTCAGTTCCTCTTACCAATGATTTAGTTCCTGGCAAACGTTGCCATAGGGATAGATGACTCTTAGAGTTGGTATTGGTGAGGTTGTTTCAGCTATTGCTGTAGGTAAGTTGAAGTTATTTGTTGACAAGAAACGTTATCTATTATTGGATAACGTTTTCATAGTTCCTCATATTAAGAGGAACTTAATCTCGGTTTCTTGTCTCATTGAACAAGGGTATACTGTCTCCTTTTTTTAGAATAAAGTGCTTATTTTCAAGAATGAAATGGAGATTGGTTTTGGTTCGATGGAAAGTAACCTATATGTAATAAGGTCATTAGTCATAAAAGCCTTGTTTAATACTGAAATGTTCAATACGACAACAACAGCTAAAAGACCAAAGGTTTCTCTTAAGGAAAACACCCATCTTTGGCATCTAAGGTTAGGTCACATCAACCTCAATAAGATTGAGCAGTTGGTGAAAAGTGGACTTCTAGAGAGTTTAGAAGAAAACTCCTTGCCGGCGTGTGAATCATGCCTCAGAGGCAAGATGACCAAACGACCTTTTACTGGAAAAGGTTACAGAGCCAAAGAAGTCTTGGAGCTTGTACATTCTGACCTTTGTGGTCTGATGAGTGTTAGAGCTCGAGGTGGGTATGAATATTTCATCTCTTTCATAGATGATTATTCAAGGTACAGGTATCTCTACCTAATGCAACGTAAGTCTGAAGCCCTTGACAAGTTCAAGGAGTATAAGGCTAAAGTTGAAAACTTGTTAGGTAAGAAGATAAAAACACTACGATCTGATCGTGGTGGAGAGTATATGGACCTCCAATTCCAGAACTATATGATAGAACATGAGATTGCTTCCCAACTCTCGACTCTAGGTATACCTCAGTAGAATCATGTATCAGAAATGAGAAACAGAACCTTATTGGAAATGGTTCAGGTATGATGAGTTATACTCATCTTTCAGACTCGTTTTGGGGTTTTATAGTGGAGACTGCATGTTATATCCTGAACAACGTTCCCTCGAAAAGTGTTTCTGAAACATCTTTTGAGTTGTGGAGAGGCCGTAAAGGTAGTTTACGCAACTTCAGGATTTGGGGCTATCTGACACATGTGATTGTGACTAACCCGAAGAAGTTGGAACTGCGATTGAAACTTTGCCTCTTTGTAGGCGGATAACTTGTAGAAATACAAGTTATTTATGCTACTTTATTTAGATATTGTGGTTAAAAGAGAGGAAAGTTGTGTCAATTGTATGAAAATTAGCTAAGAAATACAAGAATTATAAATTGTCGTCAATACACTCACTGATACCGTTGCGATGGTAGAAAGGAATATTTCAAGTCTGTTTTGCAGGAAATCAAGTCAACGTATGCACTCATGGCTCAAGAAAAAAAAAGATTAATGCATCTACGTTGCATTATGGCCATCATTCAGGAATGAATAGATGATCAACGCAATGACGGCGCATGCGAAAATCGATCAAGAGCTTTGCGATCAACGCAACTTCAACCACAAGCAGTAATAAAAAACAACACTGCATGCGGGCACACAATCGAAAGATGCAAATGAGCAACGCAATCGCGGAGGATTTTGACACGTGTACAACTAACCGTTGTGCATTTTCAACGGATTGATTGCATAACAGAAGAAATATTTATTCCACCATTTCCGGAATTTCCATAACAATAAAGTGGGGACCACACAGCAGAGAATCAGAGCATTCATCTATAAATACCTTCGGAGAATTCACTGAAAGATATACTTGATACGAGGCTATTTTGATATTTGTATATTGAGAGAGAGGCTGATCTGAGTGCTGATCGGAGAAAATCCGAGAAGAAAAGAGGCAAGGCCAAGAGGTGAGTCTTAAGGCGAATCATTCCAAATCCTCGTCATGAAGCTCTGTACCTAGATCAACTCTACTGATTGAGCAAGCCTGAGAAGGACGCTCATCCTTCCATTCACTCAATACGCCGACAAGCAAATTCTCCATCCAGATCTGTGTCAAGACATTGGCACTCTTTTATATTTGTTTCTATCTCTATCATCAATTGTATCTCATCTTCTTAGTCTAAATCATTCATACCATGTATCAGATGCTAGATTTTATAATTAAATGTCATAATCATTTTCATCTCCATATCTCTGTCTACATCCGTTCCTCCATTAATTGCTTTCTCCATGATGTTTTCTTAATCCCTTGGTAATTGGAATGAATTAAACAAGTAAATTACTTTGTGCTAAAGGAATAAATATGTTTAGCTAAAGCATGCTAGATGACATCTTCACCTGTGAGAGTAGAAGTGAAGATGCCATTTTGATCTGTCGAGAGAAGGTTAGAAGAATGCGTTAACTAAAGCGAGAAGTACTTCCAGATATGGAAGCAACCTTGTCTTCATTAAGTTCATCCCTGTTTCACCACAGAGATGTGGGAACATGGCCGATCACTGAGAGGTGTACACCAAGGGAAAGCGGAACCGTAGCTATATCTTTAACGCAATTAATGAACTTGCGATGTTTGTACTAATTATCTTTTCTCTTTCTGCTTCGTACATAAAGCCTTGCCACCGTATAACACGATTCTTTGTATAATTTTCACAGTCAGTCTCAAACTCAGTATCATGTATCATGTAACCTATATCTTGTATCATCATAGCTTAGGTTTATTTTTATCGCACTTTATTTTATCGCAATTTTACTTCACAACATATTTTACTTTACTGTAATTTTTAAATACCTTTACAAACCTCACTTTTATTAAATTGAAAAACCCTCGGTCACATATGTCACGAACGTAACACAAGTAACCTAAAAAAATCCCTGTGTTCAACCTCGGATCACTCCGAGAAACTTGCGGTGGAATTATACTTAGTTTCAACGCAAGGAAACTTGTGACAACGCATCGTATACAACAAGCATTTTGATAATAGCACATACATCTAGAAGTAGTATCGCATATCATTGCATCATCGCATTAAGCGCTTACAAGTTGTATCTTGCATTACAATCATCCATGCGTTGTATGCCATAAGAAGAATAAATTTTATGCGTTACAAGTTTATGGACAAAATTCTATGTCAACAAGTTTATGGCGCCGTTGCCGGGGAACTGATAACGGGGACATGGACTTGTTCATTCATTCACATTCATCATTGTCCTTATGCTTAAGAACTAATTTTATGTCATCATAGGCTACCCCAAGAAAATGAGAGGTGGATACTTCATGATCCAAGCGAGAATAAAGTGTTTGTTTCTACAAATGCTATCTTCTTGGAAGAATACCACATGAGGGATCATAAACCATGAAGTCAGCTCATTTTGTGTGAGATTTCTAGTGAGACTGAGACTGCTGAAGGTTCAACAAGAGTTGTTGAACAAGCTGATCGATCAACAAGAGTTGTTGAGGTTGGTACATCTAGTCACCTAGCTCAAGAGTTGAGACTTCCTCGATGTATTGGGAGGGTTATGAACTAACCGGATCGCTACATGGATTCATTGTCTTTTAAGAAAGTAATAGAGGATGCTGATAACGGGCAGAAATACACGTTATTACAATGCTAAGTTATTAAAAATGCAGGTTTGCGTTGATAAAATGTATAATATTGCGTCCAAAAAGCATTAAATTCATAATATTGCGGTTGCATGCGTCCATCACATGAAAACAGTTAACTTATGTATTTTTGTGCAGAATATGCATTGACGCAAGACTGAAAATGTGATCACAAGAAGTCAACGGTCGAGGGCATCAAAAGATTGCATCACCGCAAGGCTATGCGGTCATTTGCGCTCGCAAATATTTGCTCAAAAGGTTGCCGCATAGAGCCAGGGCAACTTGGTGGATGCATCTGGGTGAAAAGCATAATAAATCACGATGGGACAGAAAGCTGATAACGGTCGATTCCGAATTAAGTTGACAAGCCGCTAACGAACTACTGTAGCAAGTACACTTAACTTTTCGGTGACAAATATTTGGTGCATCAGACAGAGAATTAATGTCATCCCATCAGTGCAATCATAAGAGAGAAGAAGCCTTTCACCCCAAAGCTCTATAAATACCGAAGGCAACCATCAGTGAAGGGGTTCGTCGAGTTCGACAGTTAGATAATTTTCTCCATAGTTAGAAGTAGCCTTGTTCTTAGTTTTTCTTTTATTTAGAAGGCGGAAGCGAGGGAAGTGAGATTGTATCGAGAGATCATTCCGGTGAACTTGGAAGAGTGCCGGAAGCGTCAAGATCAGAGAGAGGGCCAACTTTTGTGGAAGCAGGAACATCTTTTGAACAGAGTAGAGTTAACAGTGTAAAAGCCTTGGGAAGCAAGGGATTGCTACCAGGCTCTCTATCCTTATCTTCATTGTCATTTTGTACTTTGAACTTATCTATAGAAATGGAATTTACTTCTTTATATCATTCACTCTCTGTTTATTACACATGAGTAGCTAAATCTGTCGAATAGGTTGAGATGCACTTAGCTAGCATGACTGGGGATCTTCATTCTATGCGATTATCTTGGATTATGTATGCATCATTCGTCCATTAGAGATACTCAGGAGGGTAGTATAAGGACAGAATCTAGGCTTGGAAAAGTCAGGTTAGAATCTAGGCTTGGGAGAGTCAGATTAGAACGCATAATCAAGAGATAGGAGCTTAGGAATAAGCACTGTTTGCTATTAACGCATCGTATGCATCCTAGAGATAGGTTATGATTGTATGCGGTCACCTTGTCTTTGTATGCATCTTGCATCATCGCATAGGCAAGAAGTAGAGACCTAGGAATAAGCTCTATGGACATTATTGCATTCATCGCATGCATCCTAGAATTAGGAGTTACCACATCTGCATTGGAAAATGATTCGTTGTCGCATGAGTGTAGCATGATCGCATAGTTTGAACGCATCCTCGGGGAACGCTAGCTAAAGAACTTCTCAACCCGTTCCTCCGCATACTCAGTGTATTTGTCACATAATAAATCTTTCCTCAAATTTGCCGTATACTTTTTATACTTCAACCAACAAACCAATCCAACCCTTAATTTATTTGTTACCACAAAGTGATCTTGAAAATTATCACCGCATACCATTTTCCTTAGTCCCTGAGTTCGACCCTGGACTTACCAGGAAACTCAGTAGGATTTACACTTAGATTTTGCTGAAAAACGTTGTTGCACAATGCATTCCCATCACTGCAATTCCTTTCATTATTTCACCGCATAAAATAACGTATCAAATGTTGACAAGGATGAATGAGTTAAGACCATGAACTAGGAAATGGAGTCTATGTACTTCAATAATATCTGAGAGCTTGTTGATCTGCCTGATGGGGTAAGACCTATTGGGTGTAAGTTTATTTATAAGCGAATGAGAGGTGTAGATGGAAAGATGCAAACTTTTAAGGCTCGACTCGTGGCAAAGGGTTATACCCAGGTCGAGGGAGTTGACTATAAGGAAATATTCTCACCTGTTGTCATGCTCAAGTCTACCAGGATACTCCTGTCCATAACCACATTTTATGATTATAAGATATAGAAAATGGATACTAAGACTACCTTTCTTAATGGCAATCTTGAGGAGACCATCTATATGACTCAACCAGAGGAGTTTGTAGTTTCAAATTAAGAGTAAAAAGTTTGCAAGCTTAATAGGTCATTTATGAGCTGAAACAAGAGTCTCAACCATGGAACATTAGATTTGACACTGTGGTCAAGTCGTTTGGCTTTGATCAGAACGTTGATGAGCCTTCTATCTACAAGAAGATCAATAACAGCTCAGTAGCTTTCTTGGTACTGTATGTGGATGATATCCTACTAATTGGGAATAATGTAGGATATCTGACTGACATTAAGAAATGGCTAGCTGCCTAGTTCCAAATGAAAGATTTGGGTAAGGCACAATATATTATGGGGATCTAGATCATTCGGGATCGTAAGAACAAGAGGTTAACCCTGTCTCAGGCATCGTACATCGATCAAGTGTTGATCAGGTACAGGATACAGGATTCCAAAAGGGGTTTGTTACCCTTCAGACATGGAATCATTTTCTCTAAGGATCAATGTCCTAAGACATCTGAAGAAGTTGAAGAGATGAGACGGATTCCCTAAGCTTCAGCTGTAGGAAGCTTAATGTATGCAATGTTGTGTACCAGACCCAACATTTTCTATACAGTAGGGATTGTCAGTCGGTACCAATCCAATCCAGGATTTGATTACTGGATGGCGTCAAGACAATCCTCAAGTATCTTCAGAGAACAAGGGACTACATGCTCGTGTATGGAGATAAGGATTTGATCCTTACAGGATATGCAGACTCTGACTTTCAGACTGATAGAAATTCCCACAAATCGACATCGGGGTTAGTGTTTACTCTGAATGGAGGGGCTATAGTGTGGTGAAGCATCAAGTAAGGATGCATCGCGGACTTCACTATGGAAGCCGAATACGTAGTCGTTTGTGAAGCAGCTAAGAAGGCTGTTTGGCTGAGGAAATTCCTTACAGATTTGGAAATTATTCCAAATATGGATTTGCCTATCACTCTCTATTGTGATAATAGCAGGGTTGTGGCAAATTCAAAGGAGCCTCAGAGTCATCATTGGGGCAAGCATATAGAGCGAAAATACCGCTTGATTAGGGATATTGTGCATTTCGGTAATGTGATAGTCACGAAGATCGCGTCGGAGCAATACGTTGCTGATCCCTTTACAAAGGCTCTCACGGCTAAAGTGTTCGAGGGTCACCTAGAGAGTCTGGGTCTGTGAGACGTGCAACATCTTGTCTAGGGCAAGTGGGAGATGACTGGGGTATGCCCTACTTTATTGTTTATTGTACATGTATTTTATATTGTATTGTACATTAGTCTCTCGAGGCATTAAGACAAGTGGGAGATTGTTGGGATTCGTGTTCTAATTCTCCCGAAGTCTCGTTGTTTGTAATTATACACATTATTTATGAATAAAATAAGTGTTATTTCATTCTGGCATTTACTCATATCCAATAAACAAAGATCCATGGTTATCTTATGTAAACTTAAGCATGTATATGTGGAGACATACGAGCGGGGGTGTCCTATACAAAGAGTTTGTATAAGACCGGACCACGAGATGATTCGTCTCTGTACATAACACCGTTGATACTAGAGAATTAGATCTCACCTAAACGACAATAGGTGACATGACCTCAATCTTGAGTGTTTTGGGAACTTCTAGCTTTGAGGGTGGTCCTTTGATTAGTATGGGTGAGAGTGGCCAAATTGCCAACTCAACATGCCTACCTTTTTGAGGTCTTGTTTGATCTGGGAGCTGGGAACTCAGTTACACAAGATGGAATTCACTCCTTCCCCAAAGCAGGGGTAAGTAGATAGATTGCTCCCTTAAGGGCTGATTCCGGGACTTGAACATAGTGGCCATAACTTCTCTTTAGAAGAGAGAACTCAGTCATAGGAGGACTATGTCTTATGTTCATTAAAGGGATCAATGGTACTTAAGGAGTTAGATGTTACTACAAGGGCATAACGGGTATTGGCCGAGCTGTACTTACGAGTGATCTGTGAAAGGTTGTCGCACTGTTGATTGGTTAAGATGGACACATAATATATCTGTGGTAAGGAAAGTTTAGCTGTTGGTCTTTAATCGAGTGTCTGGCAGTTAACGGATGGTGGATCTCGTGACTAAAGAGTTTAGTCAGTTATTCACATACCGTTGGAACTTTGAGCTATAAGTTCATAAGGTCCCCTTGGTAGCTCAATTGATTCAAGTTGAGAATCAGTTCTTGTTGTTGATTTGAATTATTCAAATTGACAAGAGGTAATTCAATTATATATGATATGATCAGTATGGTGTATGAGATACATCAAGTGAAGGGTTAATGTAAATGAGATTTACATTAAGTGCCCTAGAATAGAAAAAGAGATATGGTTTGTATGTTTCATGAGATGAAATATTAAAACTATTGGTTATAAATATAGTATGATAAGTTGGTTATTATTTACATTCATAATAATATTAACTATTAGATAATTATCTCTTTTTCTCTAATAACCATTTGAGTGGGAGGTTATTGGTGAACTGTGAGGTTAAAGGAAAAATGTTTTCCTAAATTTAGTACTTTTTTAAAAAAAATTTGAGATTTCCAATCTTGGAAAGTTCTCATGGAATAGTTGTCAAGTAAATTAGATTTACTAAACGAAAACTTGGAGAGACTAAACGATCGTGGAGTGTTCCTACATGATAGACACTCAGCTGGACAATTAGCTAAAATATCACATAGCTTTTGAGAAACGATTGGGCATCAACCTATACAATAGGCTTTATCATCTACCTTTTGCATAATTGTTTACACGATTGCTCTTCTCCAGTCTCATCCTCTAACAAAGTTCATACAGAGCCCTCACTTTGGATTCTCACACTGAAAATACCAAGGTAACCTTTTTGTTGGTGTCATACTCAACTCGACACAGTCGAGGTTCTGTGGAGGCCATTCGTGGTGTTCGAAGTGTTTGTGACCTTGGTGATTACTTTGTTCGAGTTTGCTATGATCGTGCAGTATAGCGGTCATTTTGTACGAGCGTTCGAGTGTTGCAGTGTTGCCGATTGTGCGAGCGTTCGTGATCGAGGGATCTTGAAGATGAGTCTTCAAAGGTATGTGAATTCTTCCCTTGATCGTTTAGTAAAGCATGCTGCAATTTATGTTTTGTACATAGCATGTTGTTTCCTTTTGTGACTGTAATTGTGTATGTTCATATACGCTGCTCATGGAAATCCTCAAGGCATTTCCCATATCCGTAGGGGGACACAAGCAAAAATGCCTCGAGGTTGAGCATGAAATTGTACTACCAACTAATGAGAGAAACCATGGGATATGTTAACACATGTCCCACTCCCACTTACTCTAAACACTCTCTCCATTCACCTTGTTATTGATCTTTATAAACATCATCCGTAGGGAGACACAAGCAAAGGTGTTTCGAGGCTAAGTATAGATCTCACGGTGTGAACTTTTAGGGAAAATGTGAAAAGGTAAAATGAAGTATTATACACCCCTTTTCCTCCCATTGAATGTTATACCTAGGGTTATTTAACTTAGAAAAATCCGGCTACTGATTTTTAACTAAGTGTTTGTTTATTTGCCCAAAAGTAACACTTACTTTGGATGGTTAAACAACTTTGATTAATGTTTATTAAACACTTTAATAAACTTCAATCCCATTGCATGTTTATAACAAATCTATCTAATTCACCTTTCCACGTAAGTTCCCAGGTAGGGGTTTTAGTTTCTATCAACTTGAATACCCTAGCCTAGACAGAACAAACCTTAGACAAAAGGTCCCTTATAGATACGTTTATTACAAATTTAATCATTTAATTAAGAATTAATTTAATCATATTAAACTGATTAAAAGATTGAACATAATTTCTAATCTTATTAGAAAAGTGATCTCAGGTCTATGTGAATCATATTTTAATACTATTTTAAAAAATGATTTTAACCTAAGGTTTGTATGCAATTCTAAATTATTGATTTTAGTTTATAATTTGATTTAATTGTAACTTTTATAAACAAATGAAATAAATTAAAATTATGCAATTGCATTCATTGACATACTTAGTAAATTATAACAATTATAAATTACCTAGGTTAATGTCATGCTTCATGCAATTCTATTTTATTACTAACTATATATAACATTTATATAATAAGATAATGAAATATTTAATAACATTCATCCATACATACATAAAACTATATATTATAACACTTATAATATAAAATGATGCATGGCAATGTTATTAATGCATGCAAACATATACTATAACACTTATATTATATGATGCATGAACATGCTATAAAAAATAATCGTGCAAATATATATTATAACATTTATAATATAAATGATGCATGAAATTAAATGCATAATCTATAGTGGGATTTTATACTATATGATATACATTATGACATATATATAAAAATTAAAATCATACATCAAATGCATAATTAATAAAATAATTATTGGATTGGGATTGGACACTTAAAAAAACAATCAAATTAATATAACACTTAGATTGATTTAATTAATGAAAGTAACTATCTATTATATAAATAAATAGTCAACCGGTTCAAAACAAGTGAACCGGGTCTTGAACCTTATGAATTAGACCACCTAGTGCCCGGATCGCCCAAGAATCACTCGAACCAACCGAACCGAATATGAACTAAAAGAGCCACGAACCGAAATGGGCACGAACCAAAATGTTCTTTCCGCCTTGCAGCGTTGCAACGTTGTGACCTATGGATAGAACGCTCTGATCGCCTAATTGCAACATTACAACGCTATTGTATAGTTGCGATTTTTTTCGAGTCTCCTTCGTTTTTGGCCCCGTCTTCTCTAGAAATCAACTGAAACAGCCAGAAATGAATCAGAATTTCAAATTACAAACTCGATCACAAACAAAATGCCTCAAAACATGGGCCATTACAAATTAAATTGTGATTTGAAAGCGATAAAACTAAACTGACCAATCCTGAAAACATCCAGTAATCATAATCAATCACATTCATCAACATTCATCACATGAATATACAAAATCCTAAAATCCTAACTTTAAACTGTAAAATTAACTCTAAAATTTTTGAAAAATTTGGGCCAAAAACCCCGCTCTGATACCAATTAAAGGAAGTGGTGAAGGTTCTTGAGCTGAAATGGGGATCGGTCCCAAATCCCAAGTTTTAAAGAATTAAAAATTATATAAAATCTAACAGAAACAATATGCATTCAACTAAACTTTTACAGCATGCTAAAATAAATTAGATAGAAGAGAAAATGGATGGGAATTACTAACCCTTGAAGATCTTTTCTTTACGTTTTTCCTCTCCAAGAAAGGTTACGAACAAGATGATCTCCAAATGGGCACCACCATGAAAATTATCTCTGTATTCTCTAGGATGAGAATCACAGAAGTTTTGTGGGCTCTGTGATTTTTGGAGAGGGAAAGAATTGAGAGAGGAGAAGAAAGTTTGGGAGAGCAAATTTTTTCCAGAACCCTTCTGTGCTCACATTTCTGTCACAACGAATGAAGAAGGAGAAGATGCAAATCTTTCAACCACCTACACAGTACGTGGGTGGAAAGAGAATAGGGGAGGAAGTCATTTCCCTCCCTTAATTTCAAAGTTAAAAATTAATTTCAACCACTTACACAGTATTCAAATTTGATTTTAATATATATATATATATATATATATAATAACCAATTTATTATATGAATATATATGTATATAGTATATGTATATAACCTATAGTTTAATATTGTATCACTTACAATATAACCTATAATTTTTATTCTCTCAACAATGATATTTAATATAAATCTCATTTATATTAAATTTAATTATATGAATCCAATTCACATAATCAATATTTGAATCATATTCAAATATTTATTTCCTCTCAAATAAACTTTATATTATAATGTATCAAATACATTATAGTAACTATATTATTTATAATTCAATTAAATTAATTATATCACATATAATTAATTCCCTCAATTAACTTGAATAATTCAAATTAATCCAAAATTGATTCTCATTTAATACCTATTGAGCTACAAAGGGGCCCTTATGGACCTATGGCTTGAAGCTCCAATGGTACTTGAATAATTAATTAAACTCCTTTAATTATGTTACTCAATATAATTAAAGGTTTTTAATTAATTATTCAATATCTATTAACTGTCCGATATATCACTAAAGATCGACAACTGCATTTTTAGCACTACAGATATATTTCTGTATCCATTTGATATAACCAGTCAATAGTGCGATGACCCTTCACAAATTTTGTAAGTACAACTAGACCAAAATTACCATTTTGCCTGTAGTTACATCTAACTTAAGTACCACTAATCCCTATAATGAATAATAAATCATAATCCAACTATGACTAAACCCCTCTCGGGCCAGGAGAGGGTGTTGCGCCACATTGTTCAACCCCCTGAATCAGTCTTTAAATGAGCAATTTATCTATTTACCTCGACCTCGATAAATTTCGTCTTGTGTAGTTGTGTTCTCAACTCCCTAATCAGACAAATCCCCAAAATAGTAGGCTTGTTGAGTCAACAATTTGGCACTTTCACCCATACAAATCAAAGGATCGCCTTCATGGGCAGGAGTTCACAACTCACTTAGATTTAGGTCATGTCATCTATGGTCATCCTAGTGAAATGTAAGTCTCTATTATGAACAACATTATATAATGAGACTAATCATTTTGTAGTCCAATTTTATACAAACTCTTTTGTATAGAATAGCTCCGCTCACATGTCTCCACATGAATGATCAGGATCAGATCATTTATAGTACTTTACAACAATTGTAACATCTACAAAGTGGATTGTACTCGTAGTGTCACTAAAATAAGGTATCCAACCTTATCCATCTACTACAGACCATTTAGGTTATCACTTAAACACGATCCACCTGTATGTCTCTACATATATGTTTAAGCTATAGAAGATAACTTTATATGTTAGTATATTAGTTTTGTGGATTTAATACTATTAAATGTCAAATAAAACATCTCATATTTTATTAAATAAATAAAATGTTTGTACAATACAATTACAAACTATAAGACCTTACGAGATTTAGGGCACCAACCCCAACAAATTTAATTTAAAATTATGAAAATTTCACTAAGTGGATTATTCCCACTTTGAACACCAAATATTCCATTTAGCCTAAATGTTTAAGGTGTCATCATGTTATGAAAAATTATTATTGCATGAAAGATTTGAACAAAACCAAGTCAATTTGGGTTGAGAAGATGACATGCATTTTGAGGCTTTTTAAGAAATGTTCTTCAACCCAAGAAAAAAAAAAAACAGATAAGAAACCTTTTTTTTTTCCCTTCAATTCCAATTCCTTTTGGGTCCCACCACCCAATCCAAGTTCCTAGAGAATAGTAGGGAAGATCCAGTGATGGTCCACAACCATTTAAGGAGGAAATTCAAGCTGGAATTGTTGAATTGAAGAGTTTAATAAAGGTATAATTTCTGAAACCCTATTCTTTTTAATATGAACATGCATGTTTCTTTGCTAAAATTGATGGAATTAGAGTGCTTAAGATCATAATTGCTTTAGCATGTTGAATGTCAACACCAACATGACTGATATGTGCTCCCTCGGGATCACTCCTACAACTGATATGTGTTCCTTCGGGTTCACACCTATGAATGATATATGTTTTTCTTTGGGATCACATTTATGACCGATTTGTGATCCTTCGGGATCAACACGACTAAAATGTTATAGGATGTACACCAACGCCTAGATAGGAAGGTTACCATGTTTACCTAGAGGACCCAGTAATGGGTCATTTACTGAGTATTTTATACTCATCATTTCTTATTTCATGTTTTTTAGGTAAGGATAGGAACAAACCGACGAGTGACAAACAGTGCGTGACCGCACTACTACAAAAACAGTGTTTCTTGACTTTTTTAAATGTCAAGGATGACTTTTCTTAACGTTTTTCAAAGCATCAAGGAAGCCAGTGTCAAGAATGTCGATTTTTTTGACGTTTTAAAAATGTCAAGAAAAGTGACACTTGACATTTAAAAAACGTCAAGAAACATAGACATTTGACATGTTTGGAATGTCAAGAATATGCCCATTCTTTTCAAGGAAAAAATGTCAAGAAATTTTGTGAACTTGACATTTAAAAAACGTCAAGAAACACAGACACTTTACATTTTTGAAATGTCCAGAATATGGGCATTCTTGACAAGGAAAAAATGTTAATAAATTTTGATAACTTGATATTTAAAAAACATCAAGAAATTTGTTTGTGATTTTTCTAGATAAATCTACAATGTTGATGTTTTTACCTATAATTGCTCTTGTATTTTGATATCGTATATTTACCCGTGATATTATCCTTATTGAGTCTAGGTAGTACATAGTATCATCGTATGCATTTATAGCAAGTAGTGCCCAATGACCACTAGTTAATAAAATATAATTAGTATTTTTATTGCTAATGGAAATTGATAAAAAGAAAATGTGTTTTAACTCACCTAGGATTAAAAAGAGCAAGAACTAATTGGTTTGCTTTTGAAACCATCAGTCTACTAGACAGGTTTCGAGTTTTAACTTCTAGAGAGTTATGTCGAGAGGAAATGAGAGATGGATCTACAAAAGTGTATTGTGAACTTTCCTTTGAATCAATAAAGGATGAATGCAAGTACCTATAAAAGATTTATAAAATAAATATAGATGACCAAAATTGGAAAGAAACGAAAGAACTGAAGTCTACAAAAGTATTAACATTACTTATGCCATGTAAGCCACCAAAGTCAATGTCTTGACTTCATCCATATTACAAAAGTTAATTATGTCCTCTCGCAGGACACAACTCTTTGAACTGATGCCAAAAGGTCCAACTGGGAAGTTGTAAATAAATACTAGACTCTTTGGTTATCACCTTCTCAGCATATCTAAGAATGGATTTCAAAGATACCGGAAGAACCAATGTAATTGAGTCACTAACTTCTTTTTTCTTAGTCATTTCCATTGAAGATTTCTCCTAATGCAGCAAAATCATAGCAACAAAAGTATATAAAGAAGAAAAATTAGACATTTGATGAACTTAATTGATTTTATAAGTGTTACTAACCTTAAAGATTTTCAAATCTTCTGCGTTGCAATTTATATTCACCTTTATCTTGTCTCTTCATTTCTCTGGGGACTTAATCTCCTCCATCTTAATCTTCTCTTTCTGTTTCTTTTCATATGCAGTCTTTATCTTGTCTTTTTTTTTTTTTTTTTATCTTGAGATTCAATCTCATCTGCTAAAAATTGCTTGGAGCAACTTCCATGTCCAGAAAATGTTGTAGAGATGAAATTTGAAAACGAGCTTCTAATTCTCTAACACGTTGACGAAGTGCTTCATTTTCACTTACAATTTCATTGTTTTCATCCTTACCATGTTTTGACTTTCGTTTCACTGTATGAAAGTAAGTCGTTGGAGTAACAAAACCACCAACCCTATGCACGTGCCTTTCTTGAGTACCCAAAACTTGTGTTAAGATATCATTGGGAGAGTGATATTTGTGGCACAATGGATTTGTATTATTCTTTGAGATCTCATCCTAAAAAAAATGAAATTTAATATAATTAAGCTATATGTCATATACTTCATGTAAATTTAATACTTGTCTTACTATTCGATTGACGACTTCTTGAACATCTTCATTGTCGTATTCTTATTTCTTATTAACTCGAGACTTCTTCCACAGGTTAGCTTGATCGAAATCAATTTCATTTGAAGATACTTTCTTCTACATTCAAATGAAGAAAAAATTAGATATTGTGATGCATTTAGGAATCGTGAGAACATATATTAAATTCTTACCATCTCTTTAACAAGGTTAGCATAACCTTTCCTTGAAATTCGATAATTGTACGTATTCTTAGATCGACGTTCTTGTTGCAAGCGTCTTTTATCCTATACAAATGTAATGATTATTAGTAGGGAATGACATAACAAATATTTATAAAATTAAATTAATAATTTACCTGAAACTTTACACACAATCTCGATATTACAAACTCTTCCCAATGACTTTGATCAATAAATGAATACTTTTCTGGTGGATTTATCAGAAGTTGAGATTCATCTTTATATGGCATAATGTATTTTGTTGTTAATCAATTCTTAAACTGACGAAAAGTTATGCCTGCAGTTTTCATAATGTTCTTCCTAGATCTTGTATCAATTACAAAGGCAGCCTAAACATTGAAAAGTTAGTGAAAACATTACATATATATCTACAATATTATCAAGATAAAAAGTTGAATATATATATCTCAATTGTACTATATATCTTATCTTTCAACTTAGTAGGCACACGTTTCCAAGATATATATATAATAGGTACATAATAATGCGTAGAGGACCCAATGAAAGACTTTAACTTAGCTCCATTTTCACCAATGGGTATGCCATCTTTATTGTATTCCACAAACTTCTTTTCTCCCGCACTCCCAATACGTGTTACATCAAACATAATAGTAGCTCCTCATTCTCTCTTTTTTTGATTGGTAGTTTCATTTGACCTAACAACTACTATTTCTTTTTCACTAAACTCTAATTCTTCGTCACCCAGTGTACTATACTCCATCTGGTGTATAAATAAAAAACTGCAATCAAATTTAAGAAACAACTGCATTGTATACATATTAAGCAAACAAAAAATTAAATATGATTCGAAGAGTAACCTTTAGTAACCTTTATTCCTGACAATGTCTTTAAAACACAATATTTTTCTTCCTTTGTAAGAGTATACATGTGGGAGGAATGAAGAATTTTTTGTCACCACTAACAAGTGCAAGCTTTGGTCAAATTTTTAAATTAACTAAATCACGTCTAGCATTCAATCCATCCTTACTTTTCCCTGGAATATCAAGAAGTTTACCTAAGATATTCATGCAAACATTTTTTTCAATGTGCATCACATCTAAACAATGTATGATATAAAGATCTTTCTAATATGACAGCTGAAAAAAAGAAAGATAACTGTTCAAAAAAATCTGTAAACTTCGTTTCATGGTCTGTTTTTTATTGTTCCTCTTTCCTTTAAGAAATTCAAGATCTTTTATTTTTAGATATATAGCCTCCCCAGATAGTGGTTCTGGAATTGTAACAAGTTTCTTTTGACAGTTAAACGACTTTTTTTTGGTGCCGGTACGGATGATTTCGTGCTAGAAATCTTCGATGTCCAAGGTATGTCATTTTTTCCCCATATTTCAATCTTATAGAAGACATATTGTCCCCACAAATTGGACACGCCTTATACTCTTTCACACAACATCCACTTAGGTTACCATATGCAGGAAAATCGTTGATTGTCCACAACAAAACTGACCGTAAGTTGAATAGTTCTTCTTGATAAGCATCATAACATTCAACACAACTTTCTCATAAAAATTTTAAATCTTCAACTAGTGGTGTTAATTATGTGCCAATGTCGTCCCCTGGTTGTTTTGGACCCGAAATCAACATTGATAGCTTCATATACTTTCTTTTCATATACAACAATGGTGGAAGATTATAAATAACCATCACTACAGGCCAACAACTATATTTAGAACTCATTTCACCATGTGGATTTACTCTATCGACTGACAATGCTAAACGAAGATTCCTAGGTTCAAAACCGAAGTCTAGCCCTTTAGAGTCTACTAACTTCCAAATCGGAGAGTCTGTTGGATGTTATAACTTACAATCTACAATTCTTTCATTAATGTGCTAAGTTAAGTTTTTAGCACAATACTTCTAAAAAGCTTTTTGAATCATGGAATTGGTGGAAAGTACCATATCACTTATGAAGGTTTTTTTTTCCCACATTTTGTATCCTTCCCGTTTTTTCATCTTGATTCACCACATTCAGGACATTCAATTGCATCTGCATATTCTTTTCTATAGAAACAACAATCATTAGGGCATACATGAATCTTCTCATATTCCATTCCTAGTGCACCTAAAGTTTTCTTTGCTTCATTCATTGAATTTGGGAGCTCATTGCTAGTAGACAAAATTTTCTTTAAGGTTTTGAGTAGTTCTGAAAAACTAATATCACTCCATCCGTATCTAACTTTTAAATTATACAATTTGACTAAAGTAGACAACTTAGTTTATTTTTTGCACCCTTCGTATAATGGTTTTTTAGCATCATTAAACAACTTTTCAAATCCATTCTGATCTCTTGAATATTCCTTGTGAGCAACTTTAATAATTTCTTTTAAACTTCCAACATCAGTCTTTTCATACATATGGGTGTCTAACTTAGAAGATTCTCCACAAAATGATGAGTTAGGAAGTTTTTCCTCATGCCAAAACCAAATTTTATAACTTTCATCAATCCCATTGACATATAAATGATCTCTAATATCCTTGTTACTATGCTTTTCACAATTCCCACATTTCAAACAAGGATAGCGAATATAGGAGCTATTTGTATTAGAAAATTCAGATTTTATGAAGTTTTTCACATCCAATTATCTTTGGATAACTTACTCTTGTGCATCCATGATTTATCCATGATTGTAAATCTAGTAAAAAAAAGATGATAAACAATGATCAACTTCAAAAAACAAGTTGTGGAAAACAAACAAGTTCCCAATACATACAACTTGTCATTTCTAGGTCTACAATATTCCAACCTCAAGAAAGTAAGACAAATAAAAGAACCTCAAGGTAAATCAGAGAACAAAGACAAACACATCTAAAAAAAAATTGAACCCAAGATGCAATCAAAGCTCAAAAAATTAAACCCAAGGTGTGCACGTGCTCTAATGTGCTAAACATATATTAATTCCAATAACTAAAAATTGAATCCAAGTTTGGCAAAGCATTACTTAGTTCATAAAGCCCTAACAAATTAGACACAATGACATATCTAACTTTGACAAGCATTTAATTAAAGAAAAGTGGCAAGTTCTCTAAAATTAAAGCCCTAACTTTGACAAAATGGCAATCCCAACTATGACAAGTTCTCTAAAGTTCAATCTCATTCAAGAACAATATGAAACAAGAGTTTATTATGAGATTCAAGAATATACATGAGAGATTAAACCCTAAATTTGAAAGTTCAAGCCTTAAGCCAAGAAAATCAAGCCCTAACTTTGAAAGTTCATGCCTTAAACCAAGAAAATCAAGCTCTGACTTTGAAACTTCATGCCTCAAACCAAGAAAATCAAGAATTAAATCTAATCTAAACAAGATTAAGCCTAATCTAAACAACAAAATCAAGATTAAGCCTAATCAAACCAAGAAAATCAGGATTTAAACCCAAATTAAACAATAAAATTAAGATTAAACCCTAACTTTGAAAGTTCATGCCTCAAATCTACTTACCTCAATGAAGAATCTCTTCAAGATTGATGAAATAACAAAGATGCATCAAAGGGAAGTGAAAAATCAAGAAAATTTTGAGTGTATTGCGCAAAAAATCAATTGCATAGACTACAAATCGACTGCTGGAATTTCTTTTAAATCTGTCTGATGGCGTCGCGACACTACTAAAAGAGCGTTGCAATACTATTCAAGAGGCGCATAATTTTCCTGTCAAAATCCATAACATTGCAACGCTATTGAGAACGTTGCAATGCTACGTGCGTGAGGTGCAAGTGTTTTTCATTTTTCTGTTAAAATACGTAGCGTTGCAACGGTACCCTATATATTTTACAATTCTTGAAGTTTTTAGAACGTCAAGAATCCATTAATTGTACTTGGCATTTTTAAAACATCAAGTATTGTATTTTCTAGGAAAAATGCATGACCCCCGCATTTTAAAATCAATTCTTGACTTTTTCTCTTTAAAATCACCTATTTCTTGACTTTTTTTTTTCATAAAAATGTCAAGTATTTAAAATTGAAAACGTCAAGAAAGATGATTTTTCTTGTAGTGCCGTGCCATTTGGGACACAAAGTCGCTTCTTCCCAGTTTATGTTTTCAAGTTGCTTAAAAGTTTTGATTAAAAACTCAATGTTAGACGTAAAATTTTAATGTTTTGTTTGTTATTTTTCATAAATATTTTTAGGAGACTTCGGACAAAAGTTTTATCTATTTGTTTATTTTTTTATATAAATTGTTTGGGATGTTATCTTTACTATTTTAATAAATTCTTCCTCAATGGTCAGTTGTTTGTGTTTTAAACGTGCAATTATGAGGTAATGGCCCGTGTTAGAGATCTTGAAAAGTCAGGCCGTTACGATTCTCTTCTAATTTTTATCTACTTTTATGTTGTTTTCTTGTCAAAATCATAACATACATAATTGAGAGAAATAGATTTTCAGTTAATCATGAATTAATTTATTTGCATGATGTGAGTAATAGTTTAGGGTTTTAGGATAAAGATAACAAGAAATGAATAAAAATTCAAATCTTGCATCTCCATACAATCCCAAAAGTCAATCAATGATGGTTACTTCTAAGAGATATATAAGGAGGGTTTAATAAGCCAACCCTTAAAAAGAATAAAGGGCCAACCCCTGAAGAGGAAACCTAAAAATTCAATCAAGATTTTATAAGGTTATTCCAAAATGAAAATGATGTAAAGATCACTCGAAAATTAACTAAATTAAGCCACATTGATGGCCGCACACTCGGCCCAAAACTCAAGTGGTGTACGTCTTGAGGATAGAACATTCATAAGTGCAAAAATGGACATGCTAAAAGACGAACAAAAGTATATACTACATCATTATGTAGAATGGTGGAACAATAGCAAATAAACTCCCAAATTGGTAAGTTCATCTCCTGAACTCCATTATAAAAAGATCTCCTCCCTAAAACTGTTTGATCAAACCTTTGTGTTGAGATTTGAATAAAGTATTAGAGTGTTTATGGCAAACATCACACTGTATTGTTTTGCAGGTAATTTTTCCTTAAATTATAAATTTACAATAGCGACACGTGAAAGTCATGTGAATTCGCTTGATCGAATTTTTCCATCAATAGACATAAAATTAGATTTGCCTATATAATTGGACCTTAAACTTTTCAATTTGTTTTTAGTACATTTATGGATTAAAAAAAATGTTAGAATAAGCTAAGGACCTATTAAACACCATTGAAAATTCTATGACTTAATAGAAACAAAATAGAAAGTTTATGGATCTTCCTATTAGACACCTCTCAAAGTTCCGACACCAAGGATTAAATGCTAAACTGGGTACTTAACATAAATAATAGCAAAATTGCGGACAATTCGGAAACTATTTGCAAAATTAACGTAGATTTTTTGTTTTGGGATTGCATCATTTGAAAAGTCGTAACCATCCAAAATTTGTGCTGGGTTGCTTTTTTTTTTTTTTTTTTTTTTTTTTTTTTTTTTTTTTTTTTTTTTTTTTTTTTTTTTTTTTTAAAGATGCAACCTTTTCTTTAATTATTTTCTTCAAACGGCTGCGTTCCTTTTATTATTATTATTTTTATTTTTTCATCCATTTACGTTTTGTTTACTTATTGGAAAGAGTCGCAACTTTTCTTTTTATTCATTTCTTTTGTTTGTTTTTAAGATATAAATAACGTTCTTACTTTTTTGTCTTTAAGATAAAAAGTGAAAATTAATTTATTTTAGAAAAAAAATAAATTTTCCATACGTTTTGGATTTAGTTTCTATTTTGTCCCTAGATTTCAAAATTTTATAATTTTAGTCTTTAAGTTTTGAGTATGATTTTAGTTTAGTTCTTAGGTTTCAAAATGTTACAATTTTATCCTTGAAGTTTAAATTTTGTTTCGATTTATAGTTAAGTTTTAAAATTTATATTTTAAACCTTGATTTTTTACTAAATACTTACCTTCAATCTTTAGTATTTATGTCTATTAGTTAATTTAAAAGAAATTAAAAGAAATATATTTAATTAAGTTTCACAATCTTTTAAACACTATTAAAATTAATTTTAAAATCCACTTCATAATTATTTTAAATTAATTAGTAGACATTAACTCCAAAGACCGGAGTATTTATTGAAAAATTAATGTTAAAAGTGTAAATTCTGAAATTTAGGGATCAAATTGAAACAAAACTCACTCCTCAAAGATAAAATTGTAATATTTTGAATCCTAAGGTTTAAACTGAAATCAAACTCCAAATTAATGAAGGATTAAAAGTGTAACTAAGGAGGAAATATAAACCAAATTCAAAACCTAATAACAAAAAAATATTGTGATTCTTCACAATAAGTAAACAAAACATAAATGGATAAAAGGAGATGGAATGTTAAATACAATAATAAAAAAAAACACACACACACGAGGTTGAACCCAACACAAATTTTGTATGGTTGTTGTGTCTTTTGAAAAACACAATCCAATAAAGACAAAAAAAATCTACACTAATTTTCCAAATAGTTTTTGAAGTGCCCAAATTTTTACTAATGTTTTAGTCAAGTACCCTATTTTAGCAATTAATCCCCTAATTAAATATAAAAGTGAAAGTTTAACAACTAAATTAATAATTTAACTTAAAACTAATATTGGATAGCTTTTGGCTTTATTTTTCTAATTAAAATTTATGGGCAAACTAATGATTTGAATGCAGCAACTCTTTTGTAAGTTTGAATGGTAAAATGAGTATGTATTTTTAAAACTTGATAGCAAAAATTAGAAGTTAAAAACTCTTCTATTATATAAGTTATGGTTCTCCTTTTACAACACAACAAGACCCTTATTTCTTTGGGTCTTTTTAGAGCTGAGTTTTTTTAGGGTAAATATCAATTTATACCTTTAAATTTTGGGGATTATATCAATTTAAATCCTAAACTAAAAAATGTATCAATTTAAACCTTAAACTTTTTGGGTTGTATCAATTTAAATCAACTTTGTGAATTTTATCAATTTAAACTCTAACCTAAAAATTATATCAATTTAAACCTTGAACTTTCATAAGTGTATCAATTTAAACATGATAAATATATCCAAATTAAATAAAACATAATGGAGGGTTTAAGTTGATACAATTCTGAAAGTTTAGTGTTTAAATTGATACACTTATAAAAACTCAGATTTTAAATTGATACAATTATTAGTTTAGGTTGAAATTGATACAATCTCCAAAATTCAGAGTTTAAATTGATATAATTATTAGTTTAGGGTTTAAATTGATACACAATACCCAAAATTCAGAGTATAAATTGATATTTGACATTTTTCTTTTAGTAGGAGAGCTATGCAAAATTTCATGTTTATTTTTTTTTTAATTCAAAAGAATTCAATCAAAACTAATTTTACAAATGTCATAGTATTAGATATTTACGTATTCATTATCTCTAGTAAAAAAATCACCTTGAGATTATTTGAAAACTATTTTCGAAATAAACTTTTGGGTTTTAGAAGAAAAATTCACAAAAATACTTAGACCTTAAAGGTTTCACATCTTAAAATCTTCCTAGAGATTTATATATATATAAACTTAAATATTAGTTTCATCGTCTACAATAATATTCACATTTTTCTTTGTCATGGTACAAAATATTATATCATATACCCATTATCCCTCGTAAAAATCCCCTAAAGCTTATTTAGGATTACCTAGGGTTGAACATATCATATATACTCCAAAGTCATTATTTTCCCAATTTTTCATCTTATAAAAAAAATCTTAATTCTTATCAAAGTTACAAATTATTTTATAAAATACTTATTTCACCATGCAAGATAATGTCCACAATTTTTTAATTAGAAAATAAATAAAAAAAATATTTAAAAATCATAAAAAAAAAAAAAAAAAAAGTTGTCCAACTCTACATTGCCTTTAAATACATCAATCACATGATAATATTTGATATTTTAAATGTAAGTGTGTGACATTTGAAAGTGGTTGGAAAAGGGACAATAATGGAAAAGAAAAGGAGGGAGTCAATTCAAAACCCACAATTTGTTTAGTGGTCAACACTCTGAAAAATTAGTCAATGTAAAGGGCAGTAAGTGCATACTCTTGTCTTTCATGCAACACATTTTTCTCTCATTAGTATTATTATTATTTTTTCCTTTAAAAAAAACCCTAAAACAACTATGATAATTATCCACCATGGTTTTAATACCTTATGTTTGGATCATGTATGTGAATGAATTAGAATATACCTAATTTTATAACTTTGAGGGTTAGGGGAAAAAATGGAGAAATTTACTTAAAAATGGATTTTAGAGATATAATTTCTAGTGATCTAATTTTATCAACAAACCAATAACTAATTAGGATAAGTAAATTTATGTATTGAATTCACGATTTTAAATTTTCTCACGAGTTGAAGTTTTCTTAAAAGAAGTAATTAGTTTAAGTCGATTGATTAATTGTAATTTTGACAATAATTAAGATTAATTAGGTAATTGAAACTTATAAATGTTGATAAAATTAGAAGAGGACCGAATTCATAATTGGTATTTACCATATTGATCATCTTTGAGACTTACATATATATTCCTGAGAAGTCTCTCTCGTTCATAATTATAGTAATGAATCTTATCATCTTTCTTTTACTAGGTCGACATGTATTCATCTTACTCATTTCCTTCACTAGGAAATCACATACATATACATTTTACTAAAAATATATATACTCGTTATCACTTTTTGTTTTTGACCAAAATATTTATAATTATTTAATACATTTCCACATGACATGAAATTAAGTAAGATTTGTTTAAAAGGAAATATATAACATGGAATAACTAGCTTTCACTTCTTTGGGAATGATTTTCCATATCTATAAGCTTTTTTATTTTGCATTTCCATCAATATCTAGACATTGATATCTTTTTGCAAAAGAAAAAAGAAAAAAAGGAAGTAAACGATAAGATCGGTCAATGCCCAAGTGTTGGACCACTTGGCTATACTCCAACGGCAGTCCATGAAGATCCATAAGGATGAGAACATATGCAGCGTTCGCAGCCGTTGGATTAAAATCCCACTAAAATCCTTCGAATTCTTTCCTTTTTATTATCAGTGTTCAACAAATACGAGAATCCGAAAAAATCGATCAACCCACTCAATCCATTTGGATTGAGTTGAGTTCAAATAAATGAAAATTTTATGGTTGGATTGGTTATGTGTTCACCTAATATAACTTGAACCAATCCAAATTTATTATTAAGTTAAAAATATTTTTTTTGTTACTTATAACACGATTATTTATAACACGATTATTTCGATTTCCTAATGAAAGTCAAAGACCAAAAGAGAGAAACAAATGTTGACACTTTCTTAAGAAAGTTCTACAGAGGTTCAACCTCTGAAACTAAGTATGTGCTTTCTTCATCTGGCACTAAAAAGTGGAAGAAGAAGAAATGAGGTCAAGGGAATAAAGCTAACCCTACTGGGGTTTAAAAAGGCAAGAAAGCCAAGGTTGCCAAGGAAAAATGTTTCAACTGCAACCAGAAGGGACACTGAAAAAGGAACTGTCCCAAGTATTTTTTGCAAAGAAACAGAAGGCAAGCAAAAGAATTAGTTCCTGACAGTAGCTCAAGGCTGGCGAAATGATGATGCAGGTTGAAATAGGACATGTCGCCTCTGCGATTGTAATGGAAGGCATTAAATTACTCTTCCAGAAATCTTTTCTTATTTTAAAAGATGTTTATATGGTTCCAGGTTTAAAACGGAACATGATTTCTGTACAAACTTTAGAATGAGTAATTTATATGTGCTAAGACCATTAACAACTAAGACCTTCTTAATATTGAAATGTTTATAAAGACTTAACATAGATGATAAAAAAAATCTCTTAAGAAAAATGTTCATCTTTGGCATCTAAGATTATGTCACCTAAATCTCAATAGGATTTATACAAATAAAATAAGGTTGAAGATAGCGTTGAAATTAAAATTGGCTATAAAAATACAAATTTTGTATAAACAAATAAAATAATACTGACAGAGATCACGATCTTGATTTTTTTTAATAAAGCAGAACGATATACTAACCGATCATCACGTGGATATTCCACCACTCAAATATTTTATTTATTTATTTTAAATCAGACAATTAGTATATTATTAGTATTACTGGAATCCACCTCTTGAAAAAATTTAAAATATAAAATTTGCTCTAATCCCGTTTGATAGTCATTTATTTATTTTTTTTTGAAATTAAATCTATATGTTAGGTTTACTTTTAAATTTTTTCATTTTTATCTATTTTTTATCAATAATTTAAATAAGTCAAAATTTAAAAATTAAGGTCAAATTTGGTAATCATTTCATTTTTTGTTTTAGTTCTTGAAATTATATCTATTTTCTTCCAATATGTTTCAATAATTTGCATCTTTTTAAGTACAATGGTTGAATTTTTAGTAAATTTAAAAATATAAACAATTTTTTAAAAGCTATTTTTTTTAGTTTTCAAATTTTGGCTTGGTTTTTTAATTTGTAAAAAGTAGATAACAAATGATGATCTTAATTTTAAAAAACAAAAACTAAAAAACAATTTATTGCCAAATGGGGCTTAAAAAGTAGCTTTTAAAAACTTGTTTTATTTTTTGGAATTTAGTAAGAATTCAACTATTGTACTTAAGAAAGATATAAATTATTGTAGAAAATGAGAGGAAATAAGCTTGATTTTCAAAAACAAAAAACAAGAAACGAAATAATTACCAAACCAAGTCTTTGTAATATGTTTTCGAGGATGGTTTCTTAAAATTATTTTATGCCCTTTCTAATAATTTCTTGAACGACTTTTTTTTTTTAAGTTTTAAAATTTATATATAACGAGTCATTTAATTCACACAAAATTTGAACAACTAACTTCAAAATTAGGAGTTTGATTACCTCATCGATAAAAAAATATATATATTTATAAAAACCGAAATATTAGTTTAAAGCAAATTATCTTCACAAAATAATACTGTGAAAAATTATCGTGAAAATTCTAATTATATTTAGAGAAATTACTTAAATAGTGTGCTCTTTTGATATTTTAAAAATTAATTTTGAGAATTGATACTCACTAACTCTTGAAATGATAATTAGTATTTTTATCTATTTAGTTATGTTCAGGATAACGAGATAACAACTATAATAAGATTTACATAAGAACATCACATCACAAATATAAGAGTGAACATTTGAACCTACAATTTTTTATAAGAAGAATTAAAAATATCTTAACCATCAAGCTACATTCTTGTTGGTTATATTTTAATGCATTACGAGTTGAATCAAAATATAATTTCGAAGATTTGTTCAGTTAGGTGATTGTTCATGTGATTTTGTTTCTTTATTTTTTATTTGAGTAAAAAAATATGGAATATAAAAATTTAAACCTCCGATAGTAAGAGAATATAATATATTCTAATAGTTGTGAAGTTACACTCATATTAGCTCATGGGGTGATGTTTTAAAGATGAGTTTGACCATGACTTTGTGGAGATAATGAAATTTGCAATTACACCCAAGAATTTAAATTATTTATTATCCAATATTTTATTTCACAGTGTCTGACTTAGCCATACAAGGTGCATCTGAAATTTCAGGCTAAAATAATTTTATACTCACAAACCTCATTCAATGGCATTCAGATCCAAAAATCTTTTCTTTATACTCATCCAAATCTCTCTCTCTCTCTAATGGGCAAATCATAATATTTTCAAAAAGAAAAAAAGAAAAAAAGAGGCAAATCATAATAATTAAAAAAAAATGAACCAATGTGTTATTGTGGCAATCAAAGAAAGAAATTAATGTTGAGTACTTGAGACTATTCATCTAATTTAAATGGGATATTTTAGAATTGTTTGATAGTACTTTGATTTTTCGGTAATCTTTTAGTTTTTGAAAATTAAATCTATTTTCTTTTAATTTTGTACAATAATTTACGTCTTTTTTAAGCAAAAGAGTTGACTTCTAAGCCAAATTCTAAAAAAATCATTTTTTTTTAATAAAAAACTATTTTTTTAGTTTTCAAAACTTAGCTTGATTTTTGAAAATATTGGTAAAAGTAAATGGTAAAACAATAAAATTAGAGGTGAAAACTGTGCTGTTTATTAGTTTGGTTATTAAAAAAAGAAAAAAATAATAAATGGTTATAAAATGGGATTGTAGCTTTCCAAAACTTTTTATTTTTATTTTTAATAATTTGACTTGGCATTCCTTTATTTTAAAAGGTAGAAACCATCATTAAAAAATTTGAAATAAACAAACATAAATTTGAAAAATAAAAAATGAAGGCACCGCAAGGTAATATCATTTGTTTTTTTTTTTGTTTTTAGTTATTAAGAATTAAGCCTATAAACACCATTTTTACCTTTAAATTTCTAACTCATTATCTATTTTATATTAATATATATATTTTTTTAGTTATTAAGAATTAAACCTATAAACACCATTTTTACCTTTAAATTTCTAACTCAGTTATCTATTTTGTATTAATATTTTTTTAAAAAAAAATCAAGTTTTGAAAACTAAAAAAAAAGTTTTTAAAAACTTGTTTTATTTTTAGAATTTGATTAAGAATTCAACTCTTTTACTTAACTATATAAAACATCGGAAGAAATTGATAATAAATAAAGTTTAATATGCAAAAATATAAAATCAAACGCCAAATAATTAACAAATGAGTGGATATTATGAATATTATAATAATATATAGATGTTCATTGCTTAGTTTCCAAAAGCCATGTGTCACCTTCATATTGTCCATGTGCCTCGTAGTTATTAAAGTTTGGAGTCCATGTAAATCCATATCCTACTTACCACTTTGTATATAAATAGTGGCATTTGGCGGATCTTAAAATCACACATATATTGGTGAGAATTCCACTTCCACTAATTTTCATATTGTCCAATTTTATAATTTTAGTTATTTTATGTTTTTAGTTATTTTATTTTATTATATTATATTTTCTCTATATCCGTATTCCCGTTGTGCTCCTCAAATTCACAACACATTATCAACATGAGCTTATGTCGTCTTTCTTGCTAAAGGTAGGTCCTAAAGTGCTGCCATGACAAATCTTACAAAATTAGAATTTGTCGCCCTTGATATTAACGACAATAATTGTCTGTCATGGGTACTTGATGCTGGATGCTATGAATCTTAGGGAGACTATTAAAGAAGAAAATACGACATCTAGTCTCGACAAAGCAAAAGCTATGATTTTCCTTCGTCATCATCTCCACGAGGGATGGAAAATGGAGTATCTTACAATAAAAGATCTCATATCTTGTGGAAAAATTTAAAAGAGAGGTATGATCATAAGAAAAAAAAAAAAGTTATATGATCATCAAAAAACAGTTATTCTTCCTAAAACTCGTTATGAGTAGATGCACTTGAGGCTACAAGATTTCAAATCAGTAAATGATTACAACTCTGTATTATTTAAAATCAGTTCAAAATTGTTACTATACGGAGAGAAAATTACTGATGTCGATATGTTAGAAAAGACATTTTCTATATTTCATGTTTCGAATATGCTCTTGCAACAACAATATCGAGAGAAAGTTTTTAAACAGTATACTGAATTAATTTCATGTCTTCTCGTGGTTGAACAAAATAACGAGTTATTGATGAAAAATCATGAATCTCGACCAACCGGAATGACACCATTCTCTGAAGTAAATGTTGTGAATTTTAATAATAATCGTAGTCGAGGTCGTTGTTGCAGTCGAGGACATGACTGTGGCAGAGGAAGAAATAATTATTATTTTCATGATGGTCGTTTTAATCATTCAAATTTCAAAAGGACCACACAAAATGATGATCACAAAAGAAAAACTCCACAAGATAAGAATTCAAAAAGTGTTAAAGATAAATGTTTCCGATGCGGAATGACTAGACATCGGTCACGTACTTGTTGTAAGTTAAAACACTTAGTTGACCTCTATCAAGCCTCCCCAAAGGAAAAAGAGAAAAATGTAGAAGCAAATTTTGCATACTAGGATAATTAATGACATATTTGACCCATCCCATATGACAAATTTAAATGTGACAGACTTCTTTGAATTTTCTGAAAAAGAAGATTGACGCAGTTGATGGAACATCACGTGTTTATTTTGATTTTGATAATATCTAGACTTAATGTTATTATGTTCTTTTATCTATCTTCATGTTTTTTTAGTAACTTTTGTATATTTTAAGTATTGTTTTTTTTATTATAATTATTTTCTTTTAATGAAGAAACATGGATCATTTTCATATGTTGGGTATTTCAAGAAAGAGCATAAAAGATCTATGTCTGGTAGACAGTGCAACTACACACACAATACTTACAAATAAAAGATTTTTTTTTTTTCAAATTGACAATGTGAAAGCAAAAATAAATAAAATATCAGGTTCTGCAAATTTGATCGAAGGTTTTGGAAAAGAAAATATTATTTTGCCTAGAGGAATAAAAATTACAATTGACAATGCATTGTTCTCTAGTCAATCAAAGAGAAATCTTCTAAGTTTTAAAGATATACGTTACAATGGTTATCATAGTGAGATTGATAGTAAGAATAATGTGGAATATCTATCATATCATATCTACTGTCTCAAATGAAAAACGTATATTAGAAGAGTTGCTTACTTTATCTTCTGGATTGTATTATACTCATATATGAGTAATTGAAACATATGCAATAATGAACCTGAAATTCATGAATCCAGACATATTTACAATTTGGCATGACCGATTGGGTCATCCAGGATCTATAATGATGAGGAGAATTATTCAGAATTTAGATGGACACCCATTGAAGAACCAAAAGATTCTTCAATCTAATGAATTATCATGTGATGCTTGCTCTCAAGGAAAAGTGATAATTAAACCATCACTAGCTAAAGTGGGGACTGAATCACCTGCACTTTTAGAACGAATTCATAGTAATATATATGGACCCATTAACCCACTAATTGGACCATTTAGGTATTTTATAGTATTAATAGATGCATCCAGTAGATGGTTACACGTGTGTTTATTATCACGTCGAAATCTTTCATTTGCAAGATTACTTGTTCAAATAATTAAGTTAAGAGCACAATTTATTGATTATACAATTAAGACAATTCGTCTTGATAATGTTGGTGAATTTACATCCCAAGCTTTTGATGATTATTGTATGTCAATTGGGATAAGTGTTGAACATCTTGTAGCTCATGTTCATACACAAAATGGTTTAGCAGAATCATTTATAAAACGTTTGCAATCAATTGCAAGACCATTACTTATGAGAGGTAAGATTCCTTTATTTGTGCTCAATACTGAAATGTTCAATACAACAACTGTAAAAAGACCAAGAATTTCTCCTAAAGAAAATGTCCATCTTTGGCATCTAAGATTAGGTCACATTAATCTCAATAGGATTGAGAAATTGGTGAAAAGTAGACTTCTAAATGGTTTAGAAGAAAACTCTTTACCAATATGTGAATCATGCCTTGAGTGCAAAATGACTAAACGACCTTTTACTGGAAAAGGTTATAGAGCCAAGAAAATCTTGGAGCTTATACATTCTGACCTCTATGGTCCGATGAATGTAAGAGCACAAGGTGGGTATGAATATTTCATCACTTTCATAGATGATTATTCTAGATTTGAGTATCTATACCTAATGCAACATAAGTCTGAAGCTCTTGAAAAGTTCAAGGAGTACAAGATTGAAATTGAAAACTTGTTAGGTAAGAAGATAAAAATACTAGGATTTGATCGTGGTAGAGAATATATGGACTTAAGATTCCAAAACTATATGATAGAACATGGAATCACGTCCCAACTCTTAGCCTAGGTATACCTCAGCATAATTATGTATCAAAAAGGGGAAACAGAACCCTGTTGGACATGGTTTAGTCTATGATAGAGTTATGTTCATCTTCTAGACTCGTTTTAGGGATATGCAGTAGAGACTGCAGTTTATATTTTGAACAACGTTGCCTCAAAGAGTGTTTCTGAAAAACATTTTGAGTTATGGAGAGGTCGTAAAGGTAGTTTACACCATCTCAGGATTTGGGGATATCCAGCCCTTGTGCTTATGGCAGACCCCAAAAAGTTGGAACCTCGTTCAAAAGTGTGCCTATTTGTAGGTTATCCCAAGAAAACGAGAGGTGAATACTTCTATGATCCAAGTGAGATAAAGTGTTTGTATCAACAAACGCTACTTTCTTGGAAGAAGACCACACGAGGGATCATAAGCCACGAAGTAAATTTATTTTATATGAGATTTCTAATGAGACTATTGAGACTTCAACAAGAGTCATTGAACAGATTGATAGACTGACAAGGGTTGTTAATGTCAGTTCATCTAGTCATCCATCTCAAGAGTTGAGATTGCCTTGACGTAGCGGAAGGGTTATGAACCCACCTGTACGTTACATGGTTTATAGAAGCCAAAAACATAATATCTGATAATGGTGTTAAGGATCTATTGTTTTAAAGTAATGGAAGATGTTGACAAAAATGAATGGATTAAAGCCATGAATCAAGAAATGGAGTCTATGTACTTCAATTCTATCTGGGAACTTGTAAATAAACCTGATGGGGTAAAACATATAGGTTGTAAATTGATCTACAAGAGGAAAAATAAGTGTAGATGGAAAGGTACAGAGCTTTAAAGCTAGACTTGTGGCAATGGATTATACCCAGGTTGAGAGAGTGGATTATGAAGAAACTTTCTCATCTGTTGTCATGTTAAATTCTATCAAGATTCTCTTGTCCATAGCCACATATTATGACTATGAGATATGGAAAATGGATGTCAAGACTGTCTTTTTTAATTGTAATCTTGAGGAGACCATCTACATGATTTATTAAGAAGGATTCATTGAACAAGATAAAGAGCAAAATGTTTGCAAGCTTAATCGGTCCATTTATAGACTGAAACAAGCATCTCGATCTTGGAATATAAGATTTGATACTACGATCAAATCTTATGGCCTTGATCAGAATGTTGATGAGCTTTGTGTTTACAAGAAAATCATCAACAGCTCAGTAGCTTGAAGAGGCAAGCACATAGAATGAAAATATCATTTGATCTGGGAGATTGTGCATCGAGGTGATGTGATTGTCATGAAGATTGGGTTGGAGCACAATGTTGCTGATCCGTTTACAAAGGCTCTCGCGGATAAAGTGTTTGAGGGTCATCTAGAAAGTATGGGTTTACGCGATATGTGGTACATTGTCTAAGGCAAGTAGAAAATATTATTGGGGTATAGTGTATGCCCTAGTTTATTGTATTTTGTAATTTATTTGTATTGTACATTAGTCTCCCTTAGCTTTAGGACAAGTGGGAGATTGTTAAGAATGGTGTCCTAAATATCCTTGGAATCTCGTAGTTTGTAAACTCTATATAAACATATTATTGTTAATAAAATAAGTGTTATTTTATAAGCATATACTAATTCCAATAAACTAAGATCCGAGGTTATTTCATGTAATTTAAACAAGTTTGTAGAGACATACAAGTGGATCTTGTTTAAATAATAACCTAAACAGACTATAGTAGATAGATAAGACTGGGTACCTTATCTTGATAACACTACAAATACGACCCGTTTTGTTGGTGTTACAAGTGTTATAAAGCGCTACAAATGATCTGATCCTGATCATTCATGTGGAGACATGGGAGCGGCGGTATCCTATACAAAGAGTTTGTATAAGACCGAACCACGAAATGATTAGTCTCTTTATATAATGCCGTTAATAATAGAGACTTACATTTTATTAGGGTGACCGTAGGTGACATGACCTGAATCCTGAGTGAGTTGTGAATTCCTGCTCATGAAGGCGTCCTTTGATTTGTATGGGTGAGAGTTGCTAGATTTCTAACTCAACAAGCGTACCATTTTGGGGATTCATATGATTAGGGAGCTGGGAACTCAACTACACAAGACAAAATTCACTTATTCCCCGATGCAAGGGCAAGTAGATAAATTACTCCCTTAAGGGCTGATTACAGGTCTTGAATATACCCACACCTTCTCCTGGCCCGAGAGGACTTGGTCATAGTGGGACTAGGATTATTGTTCATTAGAGGAATCGGTGGTACTTAAGGAGTTAGATGTAACTACAAGGACAAAACGGTATTTTTGGCCTAATTGTATTTACAAGCAATTTGTGAAGGGTCATCGCACTGTTGATTGGTTATATCCAATGGACACAAAAATTTATCTGTAGTGCAAAGAGTGCAACTGTCAGTCTTTAGTGGAGTAGTCGATAGTTAACGGATGTTGGGTAATTTAATTAAAGAATTTAATTATTTATCCGAATACCATTGGAGCTTCAATCTATAGGTCCATAAGGTCCCCACTATAGCTCAACATGAATTTTATCTTTGGATTAATTTGAAGTGTTCAAATTAATTGAGGGATTTAATTATATATGATATAATTAAATATAATGTATTTGATACATTATGAGAGGAATTTGAATATGATGCAAATACCAATTATATGAATGAGATTCATATAATTAAACATAAATATGATTTATTTTGAGAGGATTTAAATATTTGAATATGATCGTAATATCATTTATATGAATGAGTTTATATAAATAGATTTAATATAAATGTGATTTATATTAAATGTCATGTATAGTTGAGAGAGAATAAATCTATAGTTTATGTTGTATTTGATACAATATAAAACTATATACTATATTTATATTTGATATAATATATAGTGTATATATAATAAAGTAGTTATTATATATTCTATTTTATTAATTTATTTGAAATCAATAAAAGGGAAGGAGTTATAACTCCCTCCCCACATTCTCTCAAAGAAAACTAACTTATGATAAAAAGAAGTTGAGGGAATCTTTTTCCTTAATTGATTCGCATGATAGAGAAAAGTTTTCTGTGAAAAAACTTCCTTTGATTCTCTCCTTTTACTTCCCTCTACCAAGGATTCAAGTAAAGCCTACAACTCATACTTGAATCCTTTAATCCCAAAAGAGAATACAAAGGGTTCTCGATTGGTAGTGTCACTACATGAAGAATAAGGAGATCCATGAAGAAGTTCTGTTCGTGATTGTTCGAGGGATTTGTGAAGAAAAGTTCTTCAAAGATGATATCTCTTGAACTTGTTTCTTGTTTAAAAGCATGCTGTAATTTAATTATTAAATGCGTATCTCTTGTATGTTTACTGTAAATTTTGTTTTCAATAATTAATGGAATTTGGACGACCCGCTTCCACTCAAGGATCTTCTCATGTTGAGATTTCTTCAATTATATCATATATAATTAAATCTCTCTATTAATTTGAAGAATTCAAATTAATCAGAAAACTGATTCTCAACTAAATCCTATTGAGCTACCAAGGGGACCTCATGGACCTGTAGTTTGAAGCTCCACCGGTACATAAATAATTAATTAAACTCTTTAATTACATTATTCAACATCCGTTAACTGTCGGACACTCCACTAAAGACTGACAGTTGCACTTTTCGTACTACAGATATATTTTTGTGTCCATTGGATATAGTACGATGACCCTTCACAAATTACTCGTAAGTACCGCTAAGTCAAATTACCATTTTGCTAGTTATATCTAACTTCTTAAGTACCATTGATCTCTTTAATGAATAATAGATCATAGTCCTACTATGACTAAATCTCTCTCGGACTAGGAGAGGGTGTGGCGCCACATTGTTCAAGATCCGGAATCAACCCTTAAAGGAGGAATTTATCTACTTACCCTTGCCTCAGGGAAGGAATGAATTTCATCTTGTATAGTTGTGTTCCCAGCTCCCCAATAAGAAGAGACTAAACAGAACCGCCCTCACTTTTCGTACTAGGCTTGTTGAGTCGGCGATCTGGCCATTCTCACCCATACAAATCAAAGGACCGCTCTCATAGGCAGGAGTTCACAACTCACTCAGGATTCAAGTCATGTTATCTATGGTCATCCTAGTGAAATGAAAGTCTCTATTATGAATGACATTATATAATGAGACTAAAAATTTCGTAGTCCGGTCTTATACAAACTTCTTCGTATAGAATATCCCGCTCGCATGTCTAATACATAAATGATCAGGATCAGATCATTTGTAGCACATTACAACAATTGTAACACGTACAAAGCGGGCCATACTCATAGTGTCACAAGGATAAGGTACCCAACCTTATCCATCTACTACAGACCATTTAGATTATCACTTAAACATGATGCACTCGTATGTTTCCATATAAATGTTTAAGTTACAATGATAACTTTGGATGTTAGTTTATTGGTTTGTGGTTAATGCAACTAAAATATCATATATTTATAGATAATGAATAAAATATCAAATATTTTATTAAATACATAAAAACTTTGTTCAACCATGTTTACAAACTATAGGACCCTATGAGATTTAGGGCATCAACCCTAACAATTACAACTCCGCATTATTTAAAATCAGCTCAAAATTATTATTATATGGAGAGAAAATTACTGATGTTGATATGTTAGAGAAGACATTTTCTACATCTCATATCTCGAATATGCTCCTACAGTAGCAATATCGAGAGAAAGGTTTTAAACCTTATTCTGAATTAATTTCATGTCTTCTCGTGGTTGAACAAAATAACAAGTTATTGATGAAAAACTATGAATCTCGACCAAGCGGAATGACATCATTTCCTAAAGTGAATGCTGTGAATGTTAATAATCGTAGTCAAGGTCGTGGTCGAGGTCATGGCCATGGTAGAGGAAAAAATAATAATTATTTTCGTGGTGGTCGGTCTAATCATTCAAATTTCAAAAGAACCATGCAAAATGATGATCACAAAGGAAAAGCTCCACAAGATGAGAGTTCAAAGAGTGCTAAAACTAAATGCTTTCAATGCGGAATAACTAGGCATTGGTCATGTACCTGACATATGTCAGAACACTTAGTTGACCTTTATCAAGTCTCCCTGAAGGAAAAAGAGAAAAATGTGGAAGTAAATTCAGCATACCAGAATAATGACATATTTAACCCATCCCACATGATAAATTTGGATGTAGCAGACTTCTTTGAATCTCCTGAAGAGAAGATTGACACAATTGATGGAACATCGAGTGTTTCTTTTGACTTTGAGAATATCAAGACTTAATGTTGTTGTTTTATTTGATCTTTCTTCTTTTTTTAAGTATAGTTATTTTCTTTGAATGAAGAAATTTAGATCATTTTCATATGTTGGGTGACTAAAAAATGAGTAAAGAAGATCTATGTCTAGTAGATAGTGCAACTACATATACGATACTTACAAGTAAAAAATATTTTTCCAAACTGACAATGCAAGAAGAAAAAGTCAATACGATTAGGTTCTGCAAACCTGATCGAAGGTTTTGGAAAAGTAAATATTATTTTGCCTAGAGGAACAAAATTTACAATAGATAATGCATTGTTCTCTAGTCAATCAAAGAGAAATCTTCTAAGTTTTAAAGATATACGTTGCAATGGTTATCATATTAAGACCGATTGTAAGTATAATGTGGAATATCTATATATCATATCCACTGTCTCAAATGCAAAACTTATTGTGGAAGAGCTACCTGCTTTATCTTTTAGATTATATTATACTCATATACGAGTAATTGAAACATATGCAACAATGAACCTGAAGTACATGAATCTAGACATATTTACAATTAGGCATAACCGATCGGGTCATCCATGATCTATAATAATGAGGAGAATTATTGAGAACTCAAATGGACATCCATTGAAAGCCAGAAGATTCTTCAATCTAATGAATTATCATGTGATGCTCGCTCTCAAGGAAAATTGATAATTAGACCATCTCCAGCTAAAGTGGGAACTAAATCACTTGTATTTTTAGAATGAATTCATGGTGATATATGTGGACCTATTAACCTATCAAGTGGACCATTTAGATATTTTATGGTATTAATAGATGTATCCAGTAGATGGTCACACGTGTGCTTATTATCAGATCGAAATATTGCATTTGCAAGATTACTTGCTTAAATAATTAAGTTAAGAGCACAATTTCTTAATTATACAATTAAGACCATTCGTCTTGATGATGTTAGTGAATTTACATCCCAAGGTTTTGATAATTCTTGTATGTCAATTGGGATAAGTGTTGAACATCCTGTAGCTCATGTTCATACATAAAATGGTTCAGTATAATCATTCATAAAATATTTGTAATTAATTGCAAGACCATTACTTACGAGAGTTAAGCTTCCTTCATCTGTATTGGGACATGCTATTTTGCGTATTAGGCCAGTAGTTTATCATAAGTACTTTGCATTACAATGAACTTATGGTCATGAGCCAAATATTTCCCATCTAAGAATTTTTGGGTATGTAGTATATGTTCCAATTGCTCTGCCACAACGCATTAAGATGGGTCCTCAAAGGATGTTAGGAATATATGTTGGATATGATTCCCCATTAGTTATTAAATATTTCAACCCCTGACAGATGATGTATTTACTGTATGATTTGCTGATTGTCATTTCAATGAGACAAATTTTTCAACATTATGGGGAGGAATTAAGAAGAATTAGTTCAAGAAAGAAAAAAAAGAAGCTATTTTATTTTGGTCGATCATTGAATAAAACGTAATTTAGAAAAAGAAATTATATGGAATGCATCGTTATTGTCTCATTAGATCCTCATACAGATCAACGTGAGCTTGAAATTCAGAAAATAATTCATTTGCACAATTTAGCAAATCAATTACCAGATGCATTTATAGATGCAAAGAATGTAACTAAGTCATATATACCAGCTGCAAACGTTGCATCAATAATTAATATCTCAACACAACAAGTTGTCGCTAATGAGTCTGGAACACACGTCAGAAGCATGGTAGACCAATGAGTTCCAAAGATAAAAATCATCTAAAAAGAAAAATAATTAATAGTGAAAAAGACTTGGTTGAGGATGTAAATACCCATGAAAAAAATCCTCGACATGACTAGTGAAGAATGTGATATACCTAAAGATAATAATGAGATTTCAATAAACTATGTCATGATAGGAAAAAGATGGAATCGAACTAATGTAATTATTGACAACATTTTTGCGTATAATATTGCTCTTGATATTATATCTGAAAATGAAGATCCTGAACCAAAATCTGTTGAAGAATGTCGACATAGAAAAGATTGACTTTAGTGGAAAGAAGCAATCAAGGCATAATTAAACTCACTTTTAAAAGGTCAGGTTTTTAGACCAGTACTCTGAACACTAGAAGGTGTTAAATTTGTGGGATACAAATGAGTATTTGTAAGGAAAAAAAATGACAATAATGATGTCACAAGATATAAAGCAAGACTAGTTGCACAAGGTTTTTCATAAAGACCTAGTATTGATTATGAGAAGACATATTCTTCAGTGGTGGATGCAATTACACTAAAATATTTAATTGGCTTGACTGTGTATAAAAGTCTAGATATATGCATCTTATGGATGTAGTCACAACATATTTATATGGATCTCTTGATAATGATATTTATATGAGAATCCCATAAGGATTTAAAGTACTTGAAATACATACATCAAATTCTCGAGGATGGTATTCAATAAAATCATTGAAATCACTATATGGATTGAAAAAATCTGGACGGATGTGGTACAATTGCTTGAGTGGATATTTATTGAAATAAGGATATCAAAATAATCCAATATGTCTTTGGTTTTTATAAAGAAATCACAATAAGGATTTGCTATTTTAACGGTATATGTTGATGACTTGAATATAATTGGAACTCCTGAAGAGCTTTCATAGACAATAGAATATCTTAAGAAAGAATTTGAGATGAAAGATCTTGAAAAAACAAAATTTTGCCATGGTTTGCAAATTGAGCATTTAGCATATGGAATATTTATTCACCAGTCAACTTATACATGAAAAATTTTGAACCATGAAGAATCTCTTAGTCATGAACATATACAGTTAAATTGAGATGAAAGCCCATTCATTGGATATAAAGATATATTTCAACCTGAGAAGATAATGAAGAATCTTTTAGTTATGAAGTACCATATTTTAGTGTAATTGGTGCATTTAAGTATCTTTGTTCGTGGTTTCGTGATGTGTACTAAGAGTGTATTATGAGTGGAGATGGAAGATAAGATTGATGTAAATGAAGATGAATGGTGAATGACTTCTCTAGGTGAGAGAAATGGATGATGCGTTATACTCACTGGAAGAAGCTTTACCTGAGCTAGATCTAAGTATAAATCTAATTCAAGTTCTTGGTAAGTCCAGGGTCAAATACAGGGATTTAGGTTGGACTAACGCAAGTCTTGCATTGCATTGATGTAGAAGGGTTCTAAATAAATACTGAAAAAGTTCACTATTTTAACTGTATGCGTACAAGAAGAAACAAGAGTTCAAGTGAAATATAGGGTTCAATGAAGGAATGGTGCTAAATGATAAGTTGATGCGTTGATCCAAGTAAGATGGACAAGAAAGAGTGTGGGTAAGAATGAAGATGAAGGATGCGTGTTTACAATCAAGTGCATGTCAATGCGTTGGATTTCTGTTTATCTAATCATTCAACATTTCTCAATGAAAATGCCACATATTCCTATCTCTAGGATATATGGGTTGGATACAGAAAACAGTGAAGCACAAGTATCTTTATCTCTAAAGCTATTGTGTGTTCTTACTTGATACGTTTCTAGCTATCCTATTCTCAAGATAACTTCAACCAAATGATCAGAATGATTTAAGCTTTTAGAATTTTAGGATGCACAAAGTTAGTTGCTTTTCAAACGCCGACATTTAGATACCCATACTTCCAAGTGGTGATTTGACAGGAACAACTCGAACCAATGTATCTTCTATGCGTTGGAATTCTTCAGACGCATGCCTTTGCGTTAGTTGCGCCTACAACACTTAGTGAATTTATTAAAATCTTGCGATGAGATGCGTTAGTGACGCAGTTTTATAAAAAGAATGTTTTTGTAAAGATTAGTTATGTTTGAAGGACTCCATGCGTTTTCTTTTAAGAAAGATGAGATTTTATCATTAAGAATCCTGATTGTTCCAATTTTCGAGAGACAATAACTTGTATTTCTACAAGTTATCAATCTTGCTAATAATACAAGACTAGATATTGCATTTTCAGTAAATTTATTATCAAGATATAGTATTTTTCCAAGAAAAAGACATTGGAACGGAATTAAGCATATACTTTATTATCTCCGAGGAAACAATCGATATGGGTTTTTTTTATTCATATAAATCATATTTTGATCTAGTTGGTTATGCAGATTCTGGATATTTATCTGATCCACACAAAGCTAGATCTCAAACAGGTTATTTGTTCACATATGGAGCAATTGCTATATCATGATGATCGGTGAAACAGACCATAGTGGTCACTTCCTCAAATAGTACTGAAATTCTAGCAATTCATGAGGCTTAGTCGAAAATGTGTATGGCTAAGGCCAATGATTCAGCACATTCGTAAAACGTGTGGCTTGTCTTCTAATAAAAATCTTCCAACAAAATTATACGAAGACAACATAACTTGCATAACCCAAATCAAAAGAAGGAGATAAAACAAATCATATTTCACCGAAGCTTTTCTACATATATGATCTTGAAAAAAATGGTGACATTAATGTACAACAAATTTGTTCGAAGGATTACCTAATAGACTTATTTACAAAGGCATTACCAACTGCAAATTTTGAAAAATTGGTGCACAACATTGGAATGCGGCGACTCAGAGATCTTAAGTGATGTTTTCATGAAAGGGATTAAATATATTATATTCTTTTAGGAGTATATATTTTATGAAATATGTACTATTTTTCCTTCACTAGGGTTTTTTTTTTTTATTGGGTTTTTCCTATAAGGTTTTAGCAAGGCATATTTCATATATATATATGGACATCTAAGGGGGAGTATTATGAATATTATAATAATAAATAGATGCCCGTTGCTTAGTGTCCTAAAAGCCATGTGTCACCCTTCATTTTGTCCGTGTGTTTTGTAATTATTTATGCTTGGTGTCTATGTAAGTCCACATCCTACTTGCCACTTTGACTATAAATAGTGACGCTTGGTGGATCTTAAGATTACACATACATTGGTGAGAATTCCACTTCAAAATTTCACTAATTTTCATATTATCCAATTTTATAATTTTAGTTATTTTATGTTTTTAGTTATTTTATTTTATATATTTAATATATTATATAAATATATTATTTTATATTTTATCTATATCCGTGTTCCCGTCGTGCTCCTCAATTTCACAATATAGATATTTTTTTTTCCTTTTTACCATAATATCATTAAAACACCCTTAAGAACCAACAACTTTAATAAATTTTCTCTAAATTCAAAATTTCCATGCCAAATTAATAATTTAAGTGCAAGCTTTTCAATAAAATTCAGTTAGGTTCCCATATTTTTTTCAAAATTAAAATAAGAGATCATGTTCTCTGCAAAATTAAATGAAAAAAAATTTGCAGGGATAAGAAATGGGGAGTACAAACGGGTTACTTCGAGTCCACGAGCTATTCAATGTATAGATTTTTTAAAAGAAAAATATCATTGTGGGGTTTAGGTTTTGAATATAATTTTCATTTAATCTTTATATTACTATGTTTTACATTTTTAATCTTTAAATTTTGCACCTGATTTTAAATTAGTATTTGAGTTTTTTTTTAATTTGGTCCATTAGTTTCAAGATTTATACTTTTAACTTCATTTTTTTTTACTAAATACTCACTCTAGATTTTACCGTTAATATCTACTAATTAATTTAAAATAATTATGATGTCAAACTTTAAAATTAATTTGAACGATTATGAAAAAATAGTGAAGCTTAATTTATTATATATTTTTATTTTTAATTAATTAATATATATTAATATTAAAGATTGAAAGCAAGTATTTAATGAAACGTTTAAGTTAAAAGTGTAATTTTAAGGACCAAATTGATGCGAAATTAAGACTTTAAAGATAAATTGTGATATTTTAAAATCTATAGGCTAAATTGAAATCTAACTTAAAATTTAAAAATTAAAAGTATAATGTAAGAAACCTAAGAACCAATTTAAAACAAAACTCAAAATATTGGACCAAAAGCATATATATATTTGTGTGTGTGGTTAAATAATATAGCACAAGAGTTTAAGAAGTAGGGATCAATGGCCCACATTCAAATGGGTCATATGGATGGATATTATGACACAAAAGCCCATTACCTTGTGAAGGTGCTATAATGTTTTGGTTTCTTGTTTAAATTTCAAATGATTTAGACAATTCTCCTATTTCAACACCATTATTTCATAATTGTCTAAAAGATTTGAATTTTTTCAAATCTAGATTTCTGTTTGGTTTTTTTCCAAATTAACCCTATAACTATTTATCCCCTTAATTAATTTAAATATTTTCCTTCATTATAATTATAATTTCATTTAATTAATATTTATTTATAGAATTTCCATTAGTCATTTCTCAAATTCACTTAATCCAATTCATTTACCATGGGTAAAATTTCTTGAATTTAGGAATCAAATCTACCAATTTATATGTTGAATATTCTAGAAAGCGTAAATTTACACTGTATATATTATGATTTTTTTTTTATGTATTTACAAATATATTGAAAAATGTAAATACACATTATTGCATATATTGTTTGGTATATAAAACGATTATACCATACAAATTGTTTTGTTTAGGCACTCATCAAATATACCCTAATTTATTTTAGAAAAATCAAATATATATAAATATATTGTGATGTAAATATCAAATATATGTAGTTTTCTCCTTCAATTTAAAAAGTTCATATCGGCGAGAATTTCTCTTACCTATGTCTTTTGTTATTAATAGTATTATATACTTTTTTTTAAAAAAAAAAAAAGTAAATGACAAAGATGATTGAAAAAGTAAATTGGGTCAAGATTTTTGTGTAAAATAATAGCTCATTAGATTATTTGTCTAAAAAATAGAAGGTTTATACAATTGTGTTCTCGAACCGGTTGTATATAAATTTTTCACCTCTTAATGCTAAGATAATATCTTATTCAATCAAACCATATCAAATTACCTAAATATAACTATAATAATTTATGAAAAAAAAAACTAAAATTAATTTTTATGGTTCCTTAATTTTGAATTTTTTAATATATAAATTTGTATTATTTTAATTTTTAATTAGAAAAAAATATCTTTTGGTCATTGAGTTTATAAGAATAGGTGCATATGGTTCCTAATATTTGAAATCGATCATTTTAGTCCATGAATTTTTAAGAACGAGTTTAAAAAGTTGATCTACTAATACAACAATTAAATTTTAATTGATTAAATGGTGACAGACAAGATGACTTAAAAAAAAAAATATATATATATTTTTAATTATTTCCTCTTTTCTCTTCTCCTCTCTCTTCTCTTCCTCTTCTTTCTCCCTCCTCTCCCATAGTCTCTCCTCTGGTCCTCCCTTCCCATCATCTCCCTCTCTCATTTTTCTGCAATTTAACATCCCCTTTCTTTACCATTTTACTTTCAGCTTTTTAGCCACAAATTCCTCATAAATCTTTCCTCAAATTTCTTAATTTTAACTCTGATTTTTTTTTTTAATTTTATTTTACCTCTGAAATGCACTAGCTTCCACTAGACAACCAATGAGATTCCCTTAACCCCCTTCCATATACTACAAAAAAAAAATTCATTCACTCAAGTTTAAGCACCATTGTTTACTCTAAATACTCATTTGCAGTATTTACGAGGGTTGGAATTGATACCCTAAATCTCATGAGTAATTACAATGTACAAACAATTTATTTATTTAATAAAGTAAGAGATATTTTAGTTGACATTTAGTAGCATTAATCTACAAAATTAATAAACCAAGAGCCAAGGTTATCTTCTATAAGTGAAATATGTATGTGGAGATATACAGATATATCATGTTTAAGAGATTACTTAAATGATATGTAGTAGATGGATAAGGGTACCTTTTCCTGGTAACGCTACGAACACAACCCATTTTGTAGTTGTTACAATTATTGTAAAGTGTTACAAATGATCTGATCCCGACCAATCATGCGGAGAAATGTGAGCACAAAGATTTTGTATAAGACCGTACCATGAAATGAATAGCTTCACTATTTGACTCCGTTGATAGAACAGACTAACATTTCACAAGGATGACCATAGGTGACTTGACCTGAATCCTGAGTGAGTTGTGAACTCATATCTATGAAGGCAGTCCTTTTATTACTAGGTGAGAATGGTCTGTATCGCCGGCTCAATATTCTTTTAATAATGGGGATTTGACTGATTAGGTAGCTGGAAACGTAGCTTCACAAGAAGGAATTTGTATCAACCTTTTTACTTCTTTAATTTTTTTTTTTCATTGTTAGTTTCTTTGGTTTTTTTGCTTTCTTTGGTTGGATTATTTTCATTAATAATATGTCATTTTAAAACTAATTATATTTTTATTTAATTAATAAGAGTCGATGTTAAAAATAATATAATTATTTATAAATAAAGATATGTGTAAAAACAAACTTGAATATTTGAAATAATAAGCATTAAAACTATTTAACTGACACATAATTATGTAAATAATTTAAAATAGAATAGTTCCAATTTTTTAAATTTAATTTGCGCATGCTTTTATGTAATGTGTTTTATATTGAGTTTATCCAATTTGTATTTTGTAAAAACTAATTAAAATAATTTTACATAGTTCAATTGATAAATTCATTATAAGTCAACTTTCAAGTTTGTTTATAAGCTCACATGATCCTATTTTAAACATTACAAACCACGTGTATTGCGCATGTTCTGAAACTAGTATCTTATAAATGTTATAATATATGTTTGCATGCATTAATAACATAGCATGCATCATCTATATTATGGTATAATAGGGAAATCATTTCAAATTGTAAAAGTGTGGAAAATATTTACAACATATAGCAAAATTTTACAACTGCCAATGATAGATGCTGATAGACACTGATAGAAGTGTATCAATGTCTATCAACGTCTATCATTGATAGTTCATTTAGTTTGGATGTATGATGTATGTATATTATTAATACTTTCATTACTTTAGTATATAAACGTTATGTATGATTAAGTAATGAAAATTAAAATTGAAATTGCATGAAGCATGACACTACTTTAGGTAATTTTATAAATGTTATAATTTTACTAAGTACGTCATTATGTGCAATGTTTGACTCTAATTTATTTAATTTATTTTATAATTGTTATAATTAAATGAAATTATAAATTAAAACCAATGATAAAAAATTGCATGCAAATTTAGGTTAAAATCATTTTTTAAATAGTTTAAAATTTGATTCACATAGACCTAGTTCACAATATTTCTAATATGATTAGAAATTTGTTTGATCTTTTTAATCAGTTTAATAAGATTAAATTGATTTTAATAAAAGATTAAAGTTGTAGCAAATGTATCTATAAGGCTGAAGGTTAAAATGCATTAAATAAAACAATTAAAACATTTTGATCTGATCGAGGTGGAGAGTATATGGATCTGAAATTCCAAGATTATTTGACACCGTATGGAATTATATCTCATCTCCCAGCACCTGGTAAACCTCAGCAGAATGGTGTATCAGAAAGAAGAAATCAAACCCTGTTGGACATGGTTCGGTCTATGATGAGTTATGCTTCCTTACCTGACTTGTTTTGAGGATATGTTGCAGCTTACATTTTGAACTGCATTCTATTCAAAAGTGTTATTGGAACATGTTTGGAATTATGGAGTGGTCGTAAAGGTAGTTTACGCCATTTTAGGATCTGGGGTTGCCTAACATATATGCTTAAGACAAATCTTAAGAAATTGGAACCTCGTTCAAAATTGTGCTTAGTTATAGGTTACCCTAAAGGAACGAGAGGTGGTTACTTCTGCGATCTTAAAGATAATAAAGTGCTTGTATCGACAAACGCTATTTTTTTAGAAGTGGACCACATAAAGGAGCATAAACCTCGTAGTAAGATAGTGTTAAATGAACTTTCGAGTGAAACTATTGAACCTTCAACAAGAGTTGTTGAAGAGCCTAATATCTAAACAAGAGTTGTTGAAGTTGGTTCATCTAGTAGGTCACATCCACATTAAACGTTGAGGGAGCCTCGACGTAGTGGGAGGGTTGCGAACTTGCCTATTCGTTACATGGGTTTAATAGAAACCCTAGCTATCATAGCTAATGATGATGTTGAGGATCCGTTATCTTACAAGAAAACAATAAAGGATGTTGACAAAGATGAATGAATCAAAGCTATGGATCTCGAAATAGAGTGTACGTACTTCAATTTAGTTTGGGATCTTGTAGATCAACTTAATGGGGTTAAACCTATAGGATGCAAATGGATCTACAAGAGAAAACGGGATGTTGATGGGAAGGTACAAACCTTCAATAATAGACTTGTGGCAAAGGGTTATACCCAAGTGTGAGAGTCGACTATGAGGAGACTTTCTCATCTGTTGCCATGTTGAAGTCTATCCGGATACTCCTGTTCATTGCCTCATATTATTGTTGGAGTTAGCATGCAATTGGCAAAAGAAATTAGGATCATTAAGCACTCTAATTCATCAATTTTAGCATATAAGTAAGCATGTTCATAAGATAAAAGGAGGGTTTCTGAAACATACCTTTGTAGAACTCTTCTATCTTTAAATTGAGCTTGAATTTCCACACCAAAGTGTTGTAGACCACCACTTGATCTAATTGTAAATGGTAAGTCGACCATTCACAGGTTGTTTGTAATAATGGTGGGTCAATTACTATTTTACCCCCGAGATTACATCTTGCTTCTTAAGTCCCACTGATAATCTAATAAAAAATTGGTTTGTGATCCAATCACGAAATTGAGCCCTCTCGGGCTAGTGAGAGGGTGGGGTCCTTTATTCAAGACCTAGAATTAGTACTTAAGAGTACAACCTCTCTACTATCCCTAAAAGTGGGTAGGAGTGAATTCCGTCTTGCACCCTATGTCTCCAGCTATCTACCCGGTCTTACCTCTTAAATGGGAGACTTATTGAGCTGGCACTGTTGATCCAACTCTCATTTATGAAAATCTAAGGATAATCCCGAATAAATAGAAGTTCATAGTTAGCTCATAATTAAGGTTGATTTACTTAGGTCATCACTTTGAAATAGTCAGTCTTAAATAGTAAACAATGTTATAAAGCAAGAGTGACTTTTTTCTTCGTCCGGTCTTACACAAACTCATTGCATAGGACGCCTCCACTCGTATGTCTCTACATGAACGATTCTGGATCACATCGTTTTTACTAAACACAAAGTGGGCCGCGTCCGATAGTGTTACTAGAATAAGGTACCTAACCTTATTTGTATAATATAGACTGTTTTGGCTATCAACTCGAATTTGAACCACTTTTATGTCTCCACATAAAGTTGAAATACTCATGTAACAATCATGGATCTTATTTTATTGGAACTAGGCTTTACAAGTGTAATTTACATATTCAATAATATATTTATTAAATAAATCTCAATAACATCTTTATTGTAAATAGAATATGTTTAATATTACAAACTGCGAGTTTTAGGACATGTAACCTGACAAACTCTTACTTAGACTAAAACTCCAGTGTGTTTACATATATACAAATATACAATGTTGAGTATGAGATAATCAATACAACAAACTAGGGCATCAGATACCTAATAATTCTCCCACTTGCCCTACATTTATCTATCTCGTAGTACTAGTCCCACTAGGTGACTCTCAAACACTTTATCTGAGAGAGCCTTTGTAAAGGGATTAACTAAGTTGTCTTTAGTGGCTATCTGCATGACGATCACATCTCCTCGGTGTACTATCTCCTCAATGAGATGATACTTGCACTCGATGTGTTTTCCGTGCTTATGGCTTCTTGGTTCTCTGGAATTTGTAACTACTCCACTATTATCACAATAAAGGGTTATTGGTAGGTGCATATTTGGAACCACTTCCAAATCGATCAAGAACTTTCTAAGCCATACTGCTTCCTTTCCTGTTTCACATGCAACTACGTACTTTGCTTCCATGGTGGAGTCAGCAATGCAACTTTGTTTTATACTTCTCCATAGTATAACTCCTCCATTCAGAGTGAATACTAACCCTGAAGTTGATTTCCTCGAATCCACATTGGTCTGGAAGTTAGAATCAATTTATCCAATGAGGATCAAATCCTTAGCACCATATATGAGCATATAGTCCCTCGTTCTTCGAAAATACTTGAGGATATTTTTAATGATAGTCCAATGATCATATCCAGGATTGGACTGATACCTGCTGACAATTCCAACTGCATAGCATATATCGGGGCGTGTACACAACATGGCATACATAAAACTTTCAACTGCTGATTCATAAGAAATTCATTTCATAACCTCAACCTCTTGAGGTGTCTTAGGACATTGTTCCTTAGAAAAATGAATTCCATGCCTGAAAGATAACGTTCCTTTCTTGGAATTTTGCATTTTATATCTTGATAACATTTTGTCTATATAAGAGGTTTGAGATAATGCTAGTGTTATGTTTTTGTGATTCCGAACTATTTAGATCCTAAGAACATACTGTGCATCTCTCAAATCCTTAATTTGGAATTGCGATGATAGCCATCTCTTAATGCCAACTAAGAATTTTACTTCATTTCCAATTAGTAGAATATCATCAACATATATAACTAGAAAAGCTATAGTCTTGTTGAAAATCTTCTTGTAAACGCAAGGTTTGTCAACGTTCTGTTCAAAGCCACAAGATTTGATCACAGTGTTAAATCTTATATTTTAGGAACGTGACGCTTATTTTAATCCATAAATGAATCTCTTAAGCTTGCAAATCTTTTGCTTTTGACCCTGTACAATAAACCTCTCTGGTTGAGACATATAGATACTCTCTTCAAGATAACAATTCAGAAAATATAACAAGAGTATTCTAATATACTTGATCATGGCAATCGAAGAAACTGGTTCTTCATAGTCCACCCCATCTCTTTAGGTAAACCTTTTGGCCACGAGTCTAGCTTTGTAGGTCTGTACCTTACTAGATTGGTCTCGTTTTCGCTTGTAGATCCATTTGCAACCAATAGGTTTTACCCCTTCTTGTTGATCTACAAGTTCCTAGATTGAATTGAAGTACATTAACTCCATTTTGAGGTCCATGGCTTTTATCCATTGGTCCCTATTCACATCTTCCATTGCTTGTTTAAAAGTCAATGGATCCTCTATATCATCAGGTATGACGACTTGAGTTTCCGTTAAACCCATGTATCTATCCGGCTGTTGAACAACCCTCCCACTACGTCGAGGTACTCTCGACTTTTGAGAAGGATGTGAAGTACCAGTTTCATCAACAACTCTTGTTGAATGACCAGTTCAACTCTTGTTGATTTATTTGTAGTTTTTATGGACATCTCACTTAATACTAGCTTACTATGAGGTTGATGTTCTTTATGTGGTCCTCCTCTAGAAATGTTTCACTTGTTGATACAAATACTTTATCTTCTTGAGGATCATAGAAATAACCACCTTTTGTCTCTTTAGGATAGCTTACAAATAGGCATATTTTTAAACAACGTTCCAATTTCTATGGGTTTGCACTAGTACATGTGTTGGACGTCCCGAAATCTTGAAGTGATGTAAACCACCTTTACATCCTCTCTAAATCTCGTAAGGTGTTTCTGAAACACTTTTCGAGGGAATCATGTATAAAATATACACAACAGTCTCTATTGCATGTTCCCAAAAAGAACTAGGTAACTGAGCATAACTCACCATTGAATGCACCATGTCCAACAGGGTTTTATTTCTCCTTTCTGTTACGCTATTCTGTTGAGGTGTACCAGGTGCAGTGAGTTGAGACTGAATTTCGTGTTTTATCAAATAGTTCTAGAATTTTAAGTTCATATACTCACCACTTCGATTTGATCAGAGTGTTTTAATCTTTTCACCTAATTGGTACTCAACCTCTGCCTTATATTCATTGAACTTTTCAAGTGTTTCAGACTTATGATGCATTAGGTAAATATAGCCATATCTTGAATAATCATGTTTGAAACTGATGAAATAATCATACCCTCCTCACGCTTTAACATTCATCAGATTGTAAAGGTTTGAATGCACTAACTTTAATGGGTTTTTTGGCTCTAAGATATTTTCTCGTAAAAGATCTTTTAGTCATTTTACCCTCAAGATAAGATTCACATGGTGGCAAAGAGTTGTCTTCTAACTGATTTAGAAGTCCACTCTTAACCAACCTCCCAATCCCGTTGAGATTAATGTGACCTAGTCATAAGTGCCAAAGATAGGTATTAGAAGATTTTTTTTGTTTCTTATTTTGAGTTTTAGCTGTTTTAAACATTTATATATTAAAAAAAGCTGTTACATTAGTCAATTTTAACACATATAAGTTATTTTCCAGTTTTGCAGAACATATTTTAATACCATTTGAAATAATGAACACTTCATTATATTCAAAAGCGACTTTATACTTTTGTTCTAGCAAACATGTGATAGATATTAAATTCCTTCTCATGGAAGGAATGTAATAAACATTTGCAAGTAAATGAATCTATCTTCAAGAAATAACTTCATATCTCCCATTGCTATAGCTGAAACAACCACTCTGATCCCTATCTTAAAGGTTGTTTCGCCTTCTATAAGCTATCTCTAGGAACTAGTTTTCTGAGCGAAAACACAAATATGATTAGTGGCACTTGAATTTAATATCTAGGTTAATTTATCATTTTTCACTAAACATGTCTCAATGACAAGTAAATTATATTTACTTTGTTGTGCTTTCTGTGTTTCTTCATCTATGACATTCATGTTTATTACTTCTAACATATCCAAAATTAGTTCATTAACTGAGGTTCTATCCTTTATGTCACAGTTATAAATTTCTTTAAGAATATCATTCTTGACAGATTGTCCAAACAATATTTGTAACAAATCAATGATTCCTTTAACAAAAAGCCATGTTCTCGAATTTCTTAGCCAGTATATCAGATATATTTGCTAAGATAAGGAAGGGTCTTTTCATTGGCCTTAATCCATCTTTCATATGCATTCCTTTTTGGTTTGTTGATGAACTGGGAGGTTGAGGACATTTCTCTGTTAAAACAAATTTTAGGTCATCATCTGCTAGTATTACGTCTTTGTTCAATTTCCATATTAAATAATTAAGACCATTAAACATATTGGAAGCATGTAATATTGAAGAATTCAACATGCTAAAAAAATAAACAAATTCTAATTAGTAAATTTCTTTTATATGTAATTTTAATTTAGTAGAAGTAATAATGTACCCAAATTTCATTATTTATTTGCAACGATACTTTAGTGAATTAGGGTAGATGCTACTGAGGGGCAGTCAAATACTCCTTCACTAAAGTAAGACAATCTTGACTAAATACTATCTCTAGAATAACTCATATTCCTATAGTTATTTAGTTACCATTCTCGGTAAAGAACTTACTAAAACTAAGTAATTCTTGTAAGTGTAACCCTCCATTTTTAGACCTCAGAGGTTGGCCCCAAGAATGCTATCGAATTGGAGAGTCAAATTTGGGAATCAACCTAAGAAATCTTGTCCATTTTTGGAGTTTGAGTTGTTCCGAATCCCATGTTACAACCTTCCAAGGCATGGCTACTGTAAAATGACTAGCTTATGTCACATAAAGTCGAAAGTAGGTACAACACAGGAATCTCAAGTCAAAACTAATGCAAGAGACTGCAGGACATGTTGTCACACATCCTTTACCCACTTACTATGAACTACTTTCCTTATTCACCTTGCTATTGACCCATGCAAACACTTTCCAAATAGAGGTCATTCCTAGGGTGATATGAAGCCGATCATGAATCTCACGGTGTGAACTCTTAGGGACGTAAGAGCCAAGAAAACATATTATATATGATATTAATATCCCACCGAAGTGTTCTATTTGATTTGGGTACATATTTTCTTAAGTATATTCTGGCTAATAAAACAACTTAAGTCTAGGTGATTATCCAAGTATAATGTTTATATTTGGATTCTAACCTACGATATCTAGGTGATAAACCAAATTTAAAACCTCACATCGCTCACACATGCTCATAAACTAGCATTAACAACATTCAATTATTCGATTATAATTCCTAGGTAGGAGGTGTTCTATAAACCATCAACTTAAATACCTCCAGTCTTAGATAGGATTATAAACCGTTTGAGTTTGTAACCAAATTTTGCAAGATAACGACCTATTTTAACTATTAAAACATGTTATTTGTTAACCCTAAGTGAGCATGCATCCTATCTTTGTTATGGATTTTAAATGTCTAATCCAGTTTTTATAACAATTATAAAACAATAGACATGCTGATCATCCATAACATACATAAAGTATTTCGAGATTTAATATAACACTTTATATTAAATACTTGAAACTCTAAACATGCATACTATATATTATAACTTTTTGTAACATACTTTCTATGGTGGGATTTTAAATCTACATGGTATACTATATGCACATACGAGATTTATTTAATTATAACATACATTCACAATGCATAAATAATTAAACACACACTGATGTGGACCAGTTTTTCCATTTCAAGCAAGCAATTAGCCTAAATTATTATTATAATAATAAAAAAAACCAGCTTAAAAAGGCTTCTAGTCTTCACGAACCGACTCGAACCGGCCAAATCGGATATCCAAAGCTTCAAAACAGGTTGAACCAGCTAAAAAAGGGCTGAATCAGACCTCCTTGACCTGAACCAACTAAACTGGTTCACTTGAACTGCCGGTCAAGTCGCATGCGAACTTTCTGAGCTAGGATGAGCAGTGTTGCAACGCTCTATCCCAGCATCGTAACGCCTCAAGCTCTTGTAGAATAGTGTTGCAATGCTCTGTGGGCAACGTTGCAATGCTGCTTTGTAGTAGCTTCAAAGTTGGTTTTCTTCAGCTGGCCTTCCTTACTTCTTTCTTCAATTACAACCTAATTGCAACTCTATTGACTCCAACAAATTTATAGACTCTTAATCACACATTAAGGCCCATAAACAAAGAGCCAATTACAAGAATTAACACTTAATTGAAGAGAACTTTAATGTCAAAACTGAAATTATCCATATCAGCAACCATTTTCATACTACCTATGAAAAAACACCCACTATGCTAAAATTACCATGAATTGAGTGCTTAAATCATGCTTTGATATCAATTGTTGGAGTTAACATGCAATTGGTAGAGGAAATCAGGATCATTAAACACTCTAATTCATCCATTTTAACATCTATGTAAGCATGCTCATAAGATAAAAGTGAAGGAACTCTTATAAAGAGTACCTTTGAGCGGAAGTAGATTGTTCCAAACTCATTGTGTTACCACATTTACAATCTAACAGAACAAATATGCATTATATAACAAAATTACTGGCATGCTTTTAACAAAATAAAATAAAATAATAATAATAATAATAATAATAAGAGAACAAGAAAATATACCAGTTGAAGAACTTTTCTTCACCGAAATCTCCTTTCTCCAAGGGCTGTTCCTCTCGCTCTCGCTGGGAAAGTCCACTTCAATTGTTCACCAAAACACCGGTTGTCTACTCACGAACGACCTCCACATGAACACAATAACAATGAGGATGACACCACCATTTAGAACACTCAGTATTCTCGAGGTGTGAATCCAAGAGGTGTGGGCTCTGTTGGATTTGGTAGAGGGAAGAACGAAATGAAAATCGTATCACTACAAGAATTTTAGGCTTTAATGTCGGTTGACAACTGACATTAAAGATAGTGTTGTTAAAGCCCTTTAATGTTGGTTGTCTTTAATGTTGGTTTTAAACCGACATTGAAGAGGGTGTACAATGTCGGTTTAAAACCGACATTAAAGACAATCGACATTAAAGAGCTTTGATAACACTATCTTTAATGTTGGTTTTAAAGCCCATAATTATTATCCATTTTTTTCAATTATTATTTGTTTTTTTGTAAATACCATGTTCGTTTTGTTCAATTATTGTCCGTGTATTCAATATAATTATTGTCCAATCCATTTTTCATGTCGATCAAAAAGTTAAAAACGATATGTCTCTAAAACTAAGGTAATCAACCTATCCATGCACAAAATAAATTCTTAATTGATTTCACAAATCCATAATAATAAGTCACAAAAGAGGAATTGGATGATAGTTTAACTCTAAAACCAAGGTAATCAACAAATTACCAAAACTCATAAGGGTTACACAAAATTAAAATTTTATTGGATCCAAACAACTTTTATTGGTGCATCAAAAAAGAGCAAGAACTTACTTTTAAACTATAAAATATAAACTAAAACTTTTAAATACCCCCCTCCCAAAAGAAAAAAAACAAAAAACAGAACAAAAGTGCACACACTTGTTGCCATTATATAGTGTTCTCCAAATAATCTTTCAATTGCTCTTTCGTTATGTTCTCTCCACCATCCACCACAGATTTGATCCAAATTGAAAGCATGACTTCCTGCAAGTAGAGAAAAATAGGCAAACATATAATAAGAATTCAATTACCCCACACAAAGAATTTATGAAATTCAAACTAGGTAGCTAGGGAAAGACAACATGGGAATTTATGATTTCGAGTCTTCATGAAAATTTGCAAAGAAGGCTAAGACATCATGTTTTGTTATAAACAACAACTCAGAAGCTCGAATCACATAATAAAAATCCAAAATATGCCAAAACATAAGCATAAGCATACGGAAGAGGAAAGGAGGAAACTAGCATCTCCAACTAAAAAGTTTTATATTATTCATATAATTAAAAGGTAAAAAGCCCCCTAAAGCAACACCAAAACTTCAAGCAACTCAAAAGCACACCAAACGGATACAAGACTTCAATCAAATGAAACCACAAAAAATGTCTCCAACTAAAAGATGCTATCGAGGGTCAATCCTAGATAATGAAGAATTTGATTCAAATTGACGAAGAAGCACAATAAATGGTTAAACAAGAGATAACAAAAGATTCAATGATGATAATGAAGAATTAACCTAACCCACAATGCATGAATAATCCACAAAATACCATAGTGCAATTGGATTCATTTAGACAAATAATGCATAAATATAAACGACCAAAGGATGCCTAAGAAGTTCCATTACCATAAACCAACCAAACCATAAACTACCAAAGGATGCCTAAGAACCTATTCCAAAACTTTAGAACAAATAGACTTTTAAGATAAGCATCTTATAAATATTACCTTGTACTTGTTATTAATGTTGTTATGAAGTCCTTTTTGTGTTGAGTGCATGTTTTCCACTTGTCAACCTTCTTAAAACATGTCCAATACAATCTTCCTATATTCCTTCCAAATCCTTAAGAATCAAAATTTAGCCTTACACATCAAACTTGAACCTAACAAAATGAAAAACTTCACTCAAAGTCATTTCATTATTACTCAAATAAATTAGCTCCCAAATTCTAATTCGACTAGTTTTCAAAAGAACCTTACTCTGAAATAGTTTCGTATCCACTCGAAAAGGCCAAGAAGAGACTATTTTGAAAAAAAAAAGAATCGCCTTGTCAAGAGAGAAGAAAAAAAGAAGATAAGAAAACAAGTAACCTATCTTCTATATGGTTCAATCACCACAATATTGCTCCTTTCTCTTGTATATCCTGTTCAAGTGAAAAAAAAGTGTAACAACAATTAGTAACCTATCTACTATTGAGATAATTTTGATCATAAACAAAATTGATTCTCATAGATTTAGCTAGTTTATCTAGTTGCAGTTTAACGCTCAAAGCATAAGAATATTATATCTTTCACAAACGGACTTGAGTAAACAACAAAGTATCTTCTTGAGTTGGTTTTAGTAACTCACTTCTTTCCCCCAGAAGAATAGCAATTGTAAGCATAACAAAGTACCTTCTTGAACTGAGACGTATGCATCCCATATGTTGCAGCACACCGACTCTCTCATGATTGTGTTTCATGCTTGATATGACATCCCGTACTTCCTCAAATATATTGAAAAGTGTTAAAACAGTAACTATTTAAAGTGAAACTGACATTTTATCTTACTTTTATCTCTCAACAAAATTGTAAACATCCTATATATAAAAAATCTAAAAGAGAGAGAGAAAGAAAGAGAGAAATCAATGAATTACTTTTATCTCTCAACAAAATTATAAACATCCTAAAGTATCTTGTTGTCTACTTCTCATCCCTTACCTTGCATGCGTAAATCTGCATTATAAGTCTTTTGATCTTGAAAAAATTGCCATTATTGCTAAGCACTGAGAGCTCCTAACCTTTCTCTTCCTTCTTTGTACAAAATAATTTCACTTTTCCTCAGCATTCAAACACAAGATAGAATCACTAGCAAACAAATCAATTATGATATCAACATCCTCTTTTCATTTAATAGGAAACTACTATTCAAACACAAGTTAGTTTCAAGGTGATAGTGAGAAGCATATTTTATACTTCACTTGTTCCTTAACTGAAATTTCAAAAATCAATGGTGCACTTTCTCTAGTAAAACTTGTAACTAAAGGATGGTTAGCAAATAGAAATTCAACAATTGTAGACGTGGAAAACTCGTCATCTGCAACAAAAACAAAACTCAGTAAATTACAATCCAACCAAATAAAACTCTCATATAACATTGAGCAACCCAGTATAATCTTCTAAGCAAAACACCCCACATTCCACTCTTTTTAGTTATTAGTCATCAAATATTAATGCAAACAATTACACTTAATCAAAACTACGATTATCATAACTTCAAGATAGTTATAGCACACAATCTAATCCTACAGTTCATAATAATATGATAAAAAGAAAATAAGCGGGCTCATTCTTCAGCAGGCAATGCTTCTCAAGTCATGTACCGCGTAACTGTTTTACCTTGCTCTAATAAAAATTGGTAATCAAGCATATATTATCATATCAGTGCCAGTTCACAATCAAATTTTAAGCAAAGATGCAATGTATACCTTACATATAAGGAACAGATACCAATATAGGCAAGAAAGAAGAAAAGATTATCTAAGTAGGGCACGTGAAAGTTGAGGCATAAACAATACTGTAGTCATGAAGGTTGAGCTACAAAGAAGAAATTTTAACTAGAATATAAAATAACCACAAGAGAACAAGCCAGTTAATGTGTCAACATTAGATCATCTTCAGGTATCGAACGAAAACAGAGGTGAGGCACAATTTTCTTAGTGAACTTATACAAAAGTAACATCCACTCCCCCCCCCCCCACCCTTTTCGCAATACACACACGCTCCACTGCTATTAGTGTTTTGTTGGTCACCTAATGGACTATTAATGAATATTAGGTGAAATGAGATGCTCGAGAGTTTTAAATTCCAAATAGAAGAAATAGAGGTTAAGCCACCACCAACAAAATCAAACACAACAACAACCAATTCAGTATGATTTACTTCTTCCTTTTATTGAAAACATTATTCCATTATCCCTCTCTAATACCAAATATAAAGAACCTGACATTATTTTTTTAAAAAAAAAAAGAAAAGAAAAAAAGAAAAGAAAGAAAAGACATTTTCTTTCCTCTGGACTCCATTTACTCATTTTTAAGTCGCTACCACCAACAATACCCATCAAATAAAGCTTTAGAATTTCCTTTTGCTTGATTTGAACAAAGCCTGCTCCCTGTTTCACTTTTTCGCCGCTACCACCAATAAGCCTGCTTTGAAGTAAGTGAGTCGCCGGTCTTCTCTCTCCGCGAAGAGTGCATTCAAGACCATCGGTTGCTGGAAATGGACAAGGAGGGGGGTCGGGGAAGGTGTTGGCCGGATGCTTGGTCGGGTTGTGGGTTTCGCATGGAAGGAAAAAAGGAGTCACGTTTTGGAAGGGTTTCGCATGGGTTGTGGGTGAGTGAAAGTCTGGGAATGAAAGAGAAAAGAAGGGGGGGGGGGGGAGGGGGGAGTGTGAAGCGGGAAATGAAAAAAAAATTGGGGGGAATGTCGGGTTTCTATCAAACATTGATAGATATCTATATATCATGGTCTATCTTTGAAAGGTAGTGACATTTTGTTATATCTATAAATAAGTTGGTTCATTTTTCATTAATTGAAAGCAATCCATATTCTTTTGGTAAGAAAGGAAACCATATAAATATATTGTCACAATTAGAGGAATGTTCATTATATATGTATATATATATATATATATATATATACTACTACTACTACTACTACTACTATTACTACTGGAAAAATCAAGAATAAACAATAGTAGTGACTTTTTTTGTGTGATATATTAAAAGTACGATGACATGATTTAGGCACACCTGAAAATGCAAGGACTCAAATAAAATGAAAGGTTGTTTTCAAATATAGGAAAATGAATCTAAAAAGCATTGATGATAGTTGAAAGTAGTTTACTTGGTTGTTATGTTGAAAGCATTAACGATAGTTGTAACAATAAAAATTCTAGCAGCAATAAAACAAGTAAAGTCACGCAACAGTTGTAACCTAGTTCGGTGACAAAAACCTACGTCTGCAAGGTTGGACGCCCAAGAAAGATAGTCCACTAATATTAAAGAGTTAAGAAGTTTACAACGTAGTACTTATCTATAATCCCCAAACTACTACCGTGGCTCACGTAGAGCTTAACTCACCCGTCACTTAGGCTCCCATTAGATGTGAGACTCCCTCTCAACTAAAGCTAGGCTTCCTCTGAGTATGTATAGTAGCAACGAACACTTCGGCACCCGACAGTGTGTGACTCTTCCTCTCATGACAATATCTTTCCCAATATCAGTGAAAATCCTTCACTGATGATTCTTAGGAACTCCTGAAGATGAAGAACTCCCTTCTTCGAAGCTGAGTCTTAGGCTCCCCCTAAGACTGAGAGTCCCTTCTCTGGCAGCTAGGGCTTAGGCTCCTTCTAAGCCGTAATAATCTTCAAAGTCATGCATCCGTGATCAAGGGACTTGAAGATGAGTCTACAAAGGTTTGTTGATTCTTCACTTGATCTGTAGTAAACATACTGTAATTTCTGTATTTCACATAACCATATGTTTTCGTTTGTGATTGTAATTGTAATATTTATATACGATTGAAATTGGAAAGATCCTTCCGCTGCTCATGGAAATCCTCACGTCCGATTTCCTTCAGCTCCTACAGAGTCTCTCATCTACATTAGTTCCACTAGAGTCTTTTGTTATTTTTAAATGAGGTTGTGCAAGAGTTCTTTTAACACGAGCACCTTCAAGGCCAAATTTCTTCACTAAATTATTGGCATATTTACTCTAAGAGATAAAGATTCCCTCATTCATTTGCTTTACTTGAAACCCCAGAAAATAAGATAATTCTCCTACCATAATCATTTCAAATTCATCATGCATGTGTTTCGCAAAGAGCTCAACCATCTCCTGAGACGTTCCTCCAAAAACAATGTCATCAAAAGAAATTTGTACAATTAAAAACTTTTCATTAGATCTCCTTACAAAGAGAGTTTTATCAATTCCCCCTCGCTTGTACCTATTGTTAACAAGAAGTTGGGTTAGACACTCGTACCATGCCTCGGGAGCTTGTATGAGGCCATAGAAGGCCTTGTTGAGTTTATACCCATGCTCAGGATGAGAAGGATCCACAAATCCTTTGGGTTGAGCAACATACACTTTCTCGTTTAGAATTGCATTCAAGAAGACACTTTTCACATCCATCTGCTATAATTTAAATGTCAAAAGACAAATAATGCCGAGCAAGATTCTGATAGCTGCTAATCTTGCAACAGGAGAAAAGGTTTCATCGAAGGCAACACCTTCAACTTGAGTAAATCCTTGGGCCACTAATCTTGCTTTATTTATGATCACATTTCCATCCTCTTCAGCCTTGTTTTTCAAGATCCACTTTGTGCCAATAACATTCACAGAATCATGCTTGAGAACAAGAGCCCGGATGTCATTCCTCATGAATTGCCTGAGCTCCTCTTGCATGGCATTTACTCAACATTCATCTTCAAGAGCATTTTTTTTAACATTTTTTGGTTCAACAGGATAAGTGAAGCAAATATTGTTGATTATGTCAAGAAAATTAACCTTATCCTTTCTTCTAATTATCACTCCATTCTCCAGATCCCCAATAATGTTACTAGGGATGATTTTTATAAACCCTATTAGAAGGTTGCTTGTTGCTTGTGTCTATCTACTCAAAAGTATTCTGGTTAATCCCCACAAGATTTTTTGAATTCATGTCTGTCTACATGTCAAATGAGATGTTAGGCACATTAGTATTAACAATTGGAAAAATATTTAGATTTTTTTTTTCAATAAGAGAAGAACAAGGAGAAGTAACATCATCATCCATTACAGTATGAGTTCGCTTTTCATAGACACGAGTTCGCTTTACATTACAGGGTTTTAAACATTGTTCATACATACACTTATGTACATCACAATTTAATGAGCCCAACATACAACACTAGTCCCTATATGGCAGACACATGTATACTAACAATTACAGAGTAATCAGTTCCTTCAACCCATGTCTTTGAGTGGAAAAGCAATAACAGAGATGTCTTCTGAGGAGTGATTGCTACTTCGGGGAAAATCACTTTGAAAACATGAGCCAGAAGCCCAGTGAGTGACTAACATTTAAAACATAAGTATCATACATAAAACCAAGTAAACTGAAAGGTTTAACTGCAAACATAAACTTAGGTAAACAACATTCACATTAATCATTTTAACATAACAGATTGTATCTGTACATAACTGAACTATTTCTCAGTTGAGAGTGACCCTCTTGCTCAACTCCCAACACTTGGCCTCTTTCCTGAGAGTGAACCCTCTTATCCAACTCTCTACCTTACATAACTGCATTACTACTTAGCTGCGAGAAGGAACCTTTTTGTCCAACTCTCCATACTGCTCTAGGTTGAGGTGTGTCACCTTTGTCCACTACCTTCCACCTAGCTTTCCTCATAACATACGTAGGTTAAGGCATGTCTCCTTTGTCCATCACTTTACCTCGTAGTTCCCTAGGATAAGATGTGTTATCTTTGTCCATAACCTTTCTCCTATTTTTAGCGATCCTAGGTGCACGTAGACTGGATCCTATCATTAAAACTCACGTCTAGGACTTAGCTCCAGTATCTGCACACTTAGTCCTTCGGTACTGAGCAATTCATATTGAACTCATATCTAGGACTGAGCTCCATTACGTTCACATCAAGTTGCTCAGTACTGAGCTATTCATAACATAGATTGAGCTCCAATACCTTCACATCTAGTCCTTCAGTACTGAATTATTCATTTCTAAGGCACATTCTTATCTTTATATGACTTAGTTTCCCTAAGGCATTCTGTAGTAACACATACTCATGATCACAGGAGTGCGTAACATAAACATAAAATCAACGCATAAACATAACATTAAAGAGAGATGCATTATTTTGGAAACTATTTGAAAATAGTTGTCATAAATATCTTTCAGTAAACATGAATTGCTAAATCATTCATAAAGCATTTGCAAATAATTTAAAGCATTTAAAGTCACTCATTGTCTTTGGAAATCCTCTTAATGTACTCTTTCTTTTGATGTCAAACCTGTAGACATCACAATGCATTCTATCCATTAGCATTGTCCCCATTTTAGGGACTAATTTTTCATAACTAGCTTACTTTGTCTTAGTGTGCAGCGTTATTTTCCAATGCCAAGCTCACTGTGCGTTGAACCCTTAGAATTCTCTTCTAGATGCGAAGTGTGCTATACGGCAGTCACACACACACTATCAATGCATACCATGCGTCCATTGCTAGTCTTATTCGTTCAAGCCTTCTATGCATTCAAGCTTTCAGTCTATGTGCTCACAGCCTACTGCATGGTCTATTGCATAGTTAGCATTTGCGCTAATCATTCTGCCCATGCACTGATCTTGTGGCACATCAACTCATGACCTATGCGTTCATCCAATCACGTGCCACATGCTCTAGCATAACCTTGTGCCTAAGACCTCGTGTGCCTACCTACACAACTCGCTCACTCTGCCTTACAGACCAATGCCCTTATAGCGTGCTCTTGCACTTATGGCCTCAACATGCATTGCATGGTCCAAAACATCTCAACACGTCCTTGTGCCCAGGCTAACGCATTCCTTGCATGCAGCTTAGCTTTCAGCGCATGCGTTCAGCATCATCGTCTGGCCCTTTAAACTGCTTGTTCAAGATTTTCAGATTCCACTTACTATTTGAATAACTAATTTCCAGACCTTTTCTCAAGGAATTTTCTCTAAAATGTCTTAGCAAGCTTTCCTTAAAATTTCAGCCCAGAACTCCTCGTGATTTGGCCGAAATCCTCAAATCAACAAGACTGGCTCGAGCATACCTGAGAGCTTAACCTTCAACAGGATTCTTCAATCTCCAGCCTGGTTCTTCTGGAATTTCCTTCTGGCAACCAACCTCAGCAACTAGATACACTTAGGGTTTGAATGGCTTTCGAATCACTCCTTTTACATGAGTGAATTGCTCACATCCTCTCTTTGAATTCAGGCTTCCCTTTTATACTAGCAGCTGCATGCTAACCCTTCATTGTCAGGCTGCCACATCATCCTTAAAGAGATAAGAACAAACCTAAGAATGACAATAGGCTTAGCTAATCGTTCACTAAGCTGATCCTTTCCTCTTGGTCATCAACAGAATGGTCAACTCTCAAGCCAACACTTGCAACCATTTGGCCACATGCCTCCTTCAATAATGCATCGCCCAACCTTGGCCAATGCATAGCTCACCTTGAGGCTATTGCGTTCCTTCTATGGTTGTATACCTTAGACCAACACATGTCCTAGCCCATGCATAACTTAGTCTTAACATATCACCAACCAAACGTTAAACCTTCCTCAACGCACAACCACCGAGTATCGCATGCATCATGTACCTTGCACCAAGGCTGCCAACACTTTCTAAGTAGTCACACAGTCTTCAAGTGCAATCACATACCTCACTGCATACTTCCTTGATTCATCGCATAGCTTTAGCGTGCATCCAATACCCAGCAACTTGTGCTCATTGCCGTACACTTGTCAGCACGCACACCTAGCCTCAACATTCATCCTCGCGTTCATCGTGCAACCCAAGCGCACATTGTATACCCCATTGTCTTGCGCTCATCGTCTAGTGCTTATCATGCAGCCTCGCATGCCACTATGCGATCACTCTTATGCAACACCCAAACGACCAATGCCCACGCTCACGCAGAACTTTTGCGCTTCCTTGCTGCGCCTGGCCTATACTAATTATACGATGGCCCTTCCTCATTGCACGATCATGCAAGCCTCTTGGGGTCGTTTGACATGCTCTTCTCCCACGCTTGGACAACCCCTTCTTGTCATCAATCGACCAACCTACACCATACGTCCAATAACCTTAAAAGAACTTTGTTGCCGTATACTCTCTAACCTTGCAAGCTCTTTGGCTGCCGTACACCTTATGAATGCATTATGAAAAATCCATCAACTCATGTGTTCATGCTTAGCTCTAACGCATAGTTTGTCCTTAGATTCAACAGTTAGCCTAAAAAAACCTCTACAAGCCTTGGTTGCCACACATATAATGGCTCATGCGTCAATGCTTCCCAACACTAACGCATGCCTACTATTGGCTTCTATACTTAGCCAATTTTTTACTTGTTAAACTATCTAAAACTCACCTGAGACTAGGTTTTTCCAACACTTAGATTTTTCTTGATCCATCTTCCTAGTTTCTTTACTTCGTTTTACAACTTTACTTTAACATATTCTTAGTCTTTGCTTAGCATGGCTATTACTCACTTATGTAGGGAAAAATGGAGTATGAGGTTTACAATTATTTCCCCCTTAAGAAAATTTCATCCTAGAAATTTGCTCGGACTTACTTGTAATTAAGGTTTCACAACATCCTTTGGTTGTGAGACTTTATAACATTCTTCTTTACCATGCTTTCGCTGCGCTACTCTGACATTAACATGTTGATAAGAAGTAATAGTAGTATGTATGAACAACCTAGTCACAATAGTTTATGGTTCCTGTTACATCATCTGGTAACTCTTCCATTTCCTGCTGAGACATAACATTCATTTTATTACTAGGGTGGTCCTGTTTCCCTTTCCTTTACAATGCCACTAGAACCTTCTTTTCCAGTTACCTTTGAACTAACTTACTAGCTACGAAATCACTTTCTGCATCGACTAAACTTCTCGACCTAACTGAGGGCATTCTTCCTAGAATGTCCTGTCTATCCACTATTGGGAGAATACATTCTTTCTATTATAACCTTTCCCAACTATAGCTTACCAAACTCTACACATAAGAGTTTCTTAACCGTACTAGCTTTAGCACATTAAGAAGTTCAAACTTCGAACTATTACATGAACCATCAGCAGATCTAGATATTTTCCTTTTCATCTTTTGCTGACCACTTTGTTCCTACATTTATACTCAACGTATCTTTGGTTTTTTTCGAGCTCGCCATTCATTGTCTTTTCCCTTTCCTTTTTTGATTAACTTTAACTTTAATTGGGGCTCTCTCGATATGACACTATTTTCCTAAATTCACCAGAATAGACTCCACATTTGCCACCAACTTCTGGGCAAACTTGCTAAACATTCTATTTTTCTAGTTAAGAGTCTATTTCTACTTGTGAGATTCCCAACTTCAATTTCTGAAGTTGTCTTCTGAGCTACTGGATCTATATCTTTCACTTATTAGAACCCTCGTTCTTTTGAATCTCAAAGCTTCGAAAGGTAGGGTCAGGGTCCTCGTCGTCTGTCTACTTGCTCTCCCTACAACATCTACTTGACATCTTCCTTTTACTTAGGTAGTACACATGCTAGGGACTCACATAGAACTCAAATTATACAAAAAATTTCGCTTTCTTCCCAAAATCTCATGCTCTGATACCAACTTGTCACACCTCGCCCCAGATTATCCCTTAACCTGGAAGGAGATGTGACGACAATAGTTACCAACCCTTTTACAGGCACTGACTGCTTAATTAACTTGTTCAATCTGTTCTAAACCCTGGTATACATACATTTTATCAACATACTGAAGAGATTAACTCAAAACTTAACACATTTACATTACAGAATTTTAAACATTGTTCATACATACACTTCCCAATATACAACACTAGTCCCCATATGACAGACACATGTGTACTAACAATTACAGAGTCATCAATTCCTTCAACCTGCATTTTTGAGTGGTAGAGTAGCAACAAAGATGTCTTCTGAGGAGTGACCGCTACCTGGGGGAAAATCATTTTGAAATCATGAGCTAGAAGCCCAGTGAGTGACTAACATTTAAAACACAAGTATCATACATAAAACTGATAGTAAATTGAAAGGTTTAACTGCAAACAAAAACTTAGGTAAACAACATTCACATTAAACCTTATGACATTAAAAATCATATATGTACATAACTGAACTATTTCTCAATTGAGAGTGACTCTCTTGCTCAACTCCCAACACTTGGCCTCTTTCCTAAGAATGAACCCTCTTATTCAACTCTCTACCTTACATAACTGCATTACTACTTAGCTGTGAGAAGGAGCCTTTTTGTCCAACTCTCCATATGCTCTAGGTTGAGGTGTATCGCCTTTGTCCACTACCTTCCACCTAGCTTTCCTCATAATATATGTAGGTTAAGGTGTGTCTCATTTGTCCATCACCTTACCTTGTAGTTCCCTAGGATAAGGTGTGTCACCTTTGTCCATCACCTTTCTCCTAGTCTTAGCCATCCTAGGTGCACATAGACTGGATCCTGTCATTAAAACTCATATCTAGGACTTAGCTTCAGTACCTTCACATTTAGTCCTTCGGTACTGAGCTTTTCATAATAAACTCATATCTAGGACTGCGCTCTAGTACCTTCACATCTAGTCCTTCAGTACTGAGCTATTCATTTCTAAGGCATATTCTTATCTTTATATGACTTAGTTGCCCTAAGGACTTCAGTACTAACACATACTCATGATCATCGGAGTGCATAACATAAACATAAAGTCAATGCATAAACAAAACATTAAAATTAGATGCGTTACTTTGGAAACTAATTGAAAATAGTTGTCATAAAAAGCTTTCAGTAAACATGAATTGCTAAATCATTCATAAAGCATTTGCAAATCATTGAAGGCATTAAAAGTTACTCACTGTCTTTGGAAATCCTCTTAATGTCCTCCTTCTTTTGATGTAAAACTTGTGGACATCACAATGCATTCTATCCATTAGCATTGCCCCCTTTTTTGGGACTAATATTTCATAACTAGCTTACTTTGTCTTAATGTGCATACTTACCTTCCAATGTCAAGCTCACTATGCATTGAACTCTTAGAATTCTCTTCTAGGTGCTGAGCTTGCTATGCGGCACTCACACACACACTATCAACGCATACCATGCGTCCATCACATGCATTAATTGCTAGCCTTATGCGTTTAAGCTTTCAGTCTATGCGCTCACAACCTACTGCATGGCTTATCACATAGTAAGCCTTTGTGCCAATCATTCTTCCCATGCGCCCATCTTGTGGCACATCAATTCATGCCCCATGCATTTCCCCTAGTCGCACACCAAATGTTCTAGTGCAACCTTGCGCTTAACACCTTGCGCATCTGCCTAACAGTCTACTCACTCTGCCACACAGACCAACGCCCTTACAGCGTTCTCTTGCGCTTATGGACTCAACATGCATTGCATGGTCCAACATATCTCAACGATTCCTTGCACCCATGCCAAAAAATCCCTTGCACGGAGCTTAGCTCTCAACGCATGCATTCAACATCACCGTCTGGCCCTTCAAGCTGCTTGCTTGTTCAACCTAAACAGCTGTCTGCTTGTTGAAGATTTCCAAATTCCACTTTCTATTTGAATAACTAATTTTTTAGACCTTTTCTCAAGGAATTTCCTTCTATAAACTTTCTCTAAATATCTTATCAATCTTATCTTAAAATTCCAGCTCAGAACTTTTCGGGATTTGGCTGGAATGCTCAAATTATGAAGACTGGCCTGAGTTTATCCGAGAGCTCGACCTTCAGCCGGATTCTTCAATCTCCAGCTCGATTCCTCTTGAATTTCCTTTCGGAAATCCAACCTTAGCAACTAGACACACTCAAGGTGTGAATGGCTCTGGAATCACTCCTTTTGCGCAAGGAAATTGCTCAAACCCTACCTTTGAAGTCAGTATTTCCTTTTATACAAGCAGTTGCATGCTAACCCTTCATTGTCAAGCTGCCACCTCATCCTTAAAGAGATAACAGCAAACTTAAGCATGACAACTGGCTTAGCTAATCATTCACTAAGTTAATCCTTTCCTCTTGGTCATCAACGCAAGGGTCAACTCTCAAGCCAACGCTTGCAAACACTTGGCCGCATGCCTTCTTCAACAATGCATCGCCCAACCTTGGCCAACGCATAGCTTACCTTGAGGCTATCACGTCCCTCTTATGGTCGCATATCTTAGACTAACACATGTACTAGCCCACACATAGCTTAGTATTAATATATCACGAACCAAATGTTAAGCCTTCCTCAATGCACATCCATGAAGCATCGTATGCCTCATGTACTTTGCGCCAAGACTGCCAATGCTTTCCAAGAAGACGCACAGTCTTCCAGTGCAATCGCATACCTCATCACATATTTCCTTGGTTCATCGCATAGCTCTAGCTTGCATCGAGTACCCAACACTTTGCGTTCATCACCACACACTGGTTAACACGCATGCTGAGCCTCAACGTTCAGCCTCGCGCTCATCGTACAACCCAAGCGAACATCGTATACCCCATTGTCTTGTGCTCATCGTTTAGCGGTTATCGTGCAACCTCACATGCCAATATGCGACCACTCGCGTGCAACGACCTAACCTTTAGTGCATATGCTCGTGCGCAACCGAGCGCTTCTTTGCTTGTGTCTGGCCCATACTCGTTGCACGATGACCCTTCCTCGCTGCACGATCATGCAAGCCTTTAGTGGCCATTTGACAAGCTCCTAGCCCACACTTAGACAACCTCTTTATATCATCACTCAGACAACCTACACCATGCATCCAATAACCTCAAAAGGACTTAGTTGTCACATACTCCCTAATCTCACAAACTCCTTGGTTGTCGCATACCTTATCAACGCATCATAAAAAATCCATCAACTCATGCATTTATGCTCAGCTCCAATGCATAGTTTGTCCTTGGCTTCAACACATAGCCTCACACAACCTCTACAAGCCTTGGTTGCCATACAATAATGCCTCATGCATCAATGCTTCCCAACACCAATGCATGCCTACTCTTGGCTTCTATACTTAGTCAATTTTTCACTTGTTAAACTATCCAAAACTCACCCGAGACTAAGTTTTTCCAACACTTAGAATTTCCTTCATCCATCTTTCTACTTTCTTTACTTCCTTTTACAAATTTACTTTAACATATCCTTAGTCTTTTCTTAGCATGCCTATTACTCACTAATGTAGGGAAAAATGGAGTACGAGGTTTACACATAGTGCTTGAAGTTCCTGGTTGTAAGACTACTCTGTTGTGTATATGACAAACCGTGTTTAGAGCTTCTGCTCAAAAGTGAAATGGTAGCTTTGCATGTATCATCACATAAGCCATCAAGAGTTATGTTTTTCCTTTCCATAATTCTATTCCACTATGGTGTAATATGATTAGAAAACTCATGGTGAATTCCAACAGACTAACAAAACTCAGTGAATTTAGAGTTTTCAAACTTTTTACCCTGATCACTTCGAATGCGTATCACATTTAGATCTTTCTTACGTTGTAGTTGAAGACATAGAGCATGAAAAACAAAAAAAATGTCTGATTTTTCATGAATAAAATACACCCAGGTGTATCTAAAGTAGTCATTAACAATAACTAGAACATATTGTTTGCCTCCTATATTCTCAAATTGCATGGGTCTCATTAGATTCATATGAAGAAGTTCCAAAATGCGGGAAGAGCTAGAGTGACCTAATTGCTTGTGAGAGACATGAGTTTGTTTACCAGATAGACAATCTCAAGAAATAATTCTAGGAGAGCTTGATAAAGAGGGGAGACTAGTTATAACATTAGTTGCAAGAGCCTTTCGAACGACTCTATCTTTCAAAGCATGCATTTCCCTAGGAACATGTGGATCCAGGGAACCTTGCTCGGGAACACCTGCATGGATAGAAAAAAGAAAATGTTCATCCTATCATTTCTCTTCGTCCTCAAGCTCAAACTCTCAACAGTTTATGGGAAACACAGTCGATCATATAGGGTTTACCGCAATTTCATCTTTTAGATGTAAATAACCCTAATCCTCAATGGCTCGCTTCATCTTGTCTAAAAAGACTACAAATTTATGAAGGATGATCAGAACTCCACAGGTAACAGTTATTAGAAGAATGTAAACCTGTCATAATGAGGGATTTGACATCGTCTGTGACAACACATTTTTCTTTGGTAAAGCTCACATTCAGACCTTGATCGCACAGTCGACTAATGCTAATAAGATTGGCAGTGAATTCTTCAACCAATATCACATCTTTCAAAGGAAGAAGACTCGGATAAGTCAGCTTTACCTTCCCAATGATTTTTCCACAAGCACCAACATCTAATGTGATCTTTCCAGAACTGACAGATTTTAGATAAGACAAATATCTTTCTTCACCATTCATTTACCGAGAGCTTTCACTATCAAAATACCAGTCGTCTTTAGCAGAGGATCTAAGCGAAGTCAAAACCACATTACAGTTATTCTGACTATTTTTCTCTCTCCACACATGTTTGACTCTTCTTCTGTTATAATAATCATGTGTAACATAGGGAGTACTTCTAAAATAGATGGGTATGTAGAGAATCTTTAGTAACTGAAAACAAAAAGGATGTTTGTGTCCACCTTTCCATAGTAGCGACAGATCCATCTTGGTCTAATCAAGTGGTCATCTTTTAACATAACATTGCCGATAAATGTACCTGTAAACCCATAAGATTATGGATCTTAAGCTTTAACAAATTCAATCTTTTGCTTCCCTTTTAGTTTTGACTTATTATAGTGCATACTTCCTTTTTTAGAAAATCCAAGCCTAGAGTTATCATCAGCAGATTTTTCTTCTGTTAATTTTTTTTTCTAGAGATCCAGCACCAGTGTTTAACATTATGATATTCTTGCATATTGAATTCTTTTCAGCTTTAACTTGAGAACGTTCACACTTCAAATATGTAATAGTTGACATAAGTCTGTAATTGTCAACTATCAAGGTCTCAATTCTTTCTTTCTGCACGTTAAGGGCTTTCTGATCATCTAGCCATTTGAGAAAAAGAGCATGATAAGAAGGTTTGATAGACTCAAGTCCTGTAGTGTCATGATTAGTTTTTGCATACACATCATATTCGGCAATATGACATGACGAGGTGTCTAAGGAGATGTTACTGACAAGTGCTTTGACATAATCCTCAAAGTCACTGCTATCTTCAAATTCAATATCGAACAACATTAAAATTAGCCTTTGCTCCGTTTCTTCAAATAAGTAGGACATTCAGCCTGTATATGACCAAATCCACCACACTCTCTACATTGAAGTTATTTTCTTTGTGAGGAAAAAAATTACTTGTCTTGTCAGGTTCATTTTTACTATTCTGAGATCTAAATTGATTGGGAGTAGATCCTCCAAACTTGTTATTACTGTAAGAGCCAGGCCTCTTACCAAATTATTTGAGTGAACGATTAAACTATTTTGAAAGTAGTGCAATCGATTCGGCAAAAGGATCTTTTGAATCTCTATCGTCACCAATCAACTCTTCTTTAACAGCTGATTGAAAAGCAATTCCCTTATTTTTCTTTTCAACTTTCTCGTCAAGGGACATTTCAAAAGTGAGTAAGGAGCCAAATAATTCATGTACTTTCAACTTTGTTATGTCTTGAGCTTCCTCATTGGTTGTGTCCTTCATGTCAATTTCTTGGGTAGAGATTTTAGAACTTTCTTGACAAGTTTTTCTTTTGAAATCTTCTCTCCGAGAGGAAACGACTCATTTTCAATGTCTAGCAAACGAATAAGGAATTCAATAATGGATTCCTCATCGTGCATTCTAAGATGCTCAAACTTTGATGTCACCAACTACAACCTGGACATCTTTACTTTAGGCGTTCCCTCATGAGCAATAGACAAGATATCCCATGCCTCCTTAATTGAGACACAAGTATTAATAACTCTGAATATGTTGCGATCTACACCATTGAATATCACATTCAAGGCAGGTGAATTTTCCAACGAGGCTTCATCTTCCTCTTCAGACTACTGAGCCTTTGGCTTCAGAATTTCCTTTCCATCCTTAGACTTGATGATAGGATGTGTCCATCAAGATGCAACAGTTTTGCAAGTTTTGCTATCAATCAATTTCAAAAAGGCACTCATTCGAGCTTTCTAGTATGAATACTTTGTTCTATCAAGAACAGGTGGATAAGTGGTATAGCCCCCTTCCTTAATTCCATCCATGATCGAAGCACCTGAGATAAGGGTGATCCACTCTGATACCAATTGAAAAAGCGTTACGATGACTTGTCACTCAATATGTGGTTGTGAAGCTAGTTCAGTGACAAACACCTATATCTAGGGAGCTGAACGCCCAAAAAAGATAAGTCCACTAATATTAAAGAGTTATGCAGTCTACAATGTAGTACTTATCTGTAATACCCCAACTACTATAGTGGCTCACGTAGAGCTTAACTCAGACATCACTTAGGCTCCCCCTAGATGTGAGACTCCCTCTTAACTAAACTATGTATGTTAATATTATCAAAGTTGAGTCTTAGGCTCCCCTTACGACTGAGAATCTATTCTCTGGCAGCTAGGGTTTAGGCTCACCCTAAACTGTAATAATTTTCAATGTTTTGGATTCAACGGATAAAGAACATGGACAACGGAATAAAGTAAGCAACGAGCAAGATCACAATATAGGACAATGCGACTGAATGCTGCAAACATCTTGCTCTCAAAAACCTAAATCGGCATAATAAAAATTGCTCATCGAAAGCATACCAAAACACTCCTTTTATAAACGAATCCAAAAAAGGAAACATCTTCCAAATAGGAGAAAATAAGTTGCGTCTTAATAAAGGAAAATATCAGACTACATCAATCTACCTGATATTTCTAGATTAAAAAAGTATTTTGCAAGAAAATATTATGATGTCAAAACCTGATGTTAGTACTTTATTTGATACATATATAGAGCCACCGCCTTAGAGAAAATTATATTCCCAACAAACCAAATCTATAACATAATCAAAATATTTATACATATAGTAAAATGTCACTATCTATCTACCATGGATGCGATAGACTACTATTTGTGTCTATCTGTCGATAGGCACAAATAGTAGTCTATCACGTTCTATTTCAGTCTATCACAGATAGACTATGATATTTTGCTATTATTTGTAAATATTTTCGATAGTTTTGTCATTTAAAATATTTTTCCTAAAATGAATTTAAACTATTTATATATATATATATTTTAATGAGAAATATATTTTTCAAATTTGAATTTAAACTCTTCTAAGAAAAAATTTAAATTAAACATCCCTTAATAGATATGAATGTCATACCATAACAAGACCAAATCTCCCTTACACTTAGAGAGGAACAAAATTTCAAATAAACTCATATTTATTCTTTGAGTGGTACAATTGCATATAAAAGGTTACACATGAAGCAAAATTCAAATGGATTTTTCTTCTTTAATATTCTTCTAGCTATTGCACCAGCTAGATATCAATTGAAGAGCTTGTTCTTACTCATCCTGTGGAAAAAAGAAAAGGATAAATAATCAAGAAGGGGCTTTGTATGACATAATATCAGTTAATTTGGCACATAAAATTTGAATAAAACATCTTCACTAGTAGAGAATTCTTAATACATGAGAAAGTGATAAAAGAGTTCAACTCATTGGGTAATGTTTCTTGTTTCTTGTACATGTCGTGTCATTTTAATAAAGAAAAATGAAATTGCGTATTGTAACTTTTTTTTTTCTTTTTTGTATTTCTTCTTCTTTCATTTTTTTAAAGAAAAATAGACACGTTTGATAATTTTTTTTAAGGATTTGGTAACTATTTTCTTCAATTAAGTTGATGAGTTAGGATGAATTTAATTATAATTTTAATCAACCCTTGAATTTTTGAATTAAAAATGTAGAAATTTGACATAAAAAGTAGATATTAAAATTTAAATATTTATTATGCAAATTAGAAGTACAAAAAATAGAATAATAATTTTATTTAGTTTTTGAAAAAAAAATGGAAGAAACAAATAAAACAAGAAAGTTTGATTTTGTTGTTTCCAAAAACTTTCTCCACAATTTTGAAACGTTTTTGAAAAATGAAAAACAAGAAACAAGCTTGAACAATTGTGAACCATTTTTTGGGTGTGTTTGGAGTTACTTTTGGGAGAAATAAAAATGATTATAAAAGAAATTTGACTATTTTTGTGTTTCGTAAAAGAGATTGAGATTTTTTAAAGTTTCAAGCTGAAAGTCACCGTACACCAATTTACCTCATTCCACACTTAAACAAGCAACTAGAAACAGAAATAAACTTAAACAAGAAACTAGAAACAAAAATGTCATATTGGACGAGGACGAAAGCTTATAAATTACCTCTTTTCCTTGGCAAATCATCACTAGAGGATGGATAGGGAAAAGGGACGTTGCCAGATTCAATATGTTTGACATCATCAAGGAGAAGTTGGTAATGCCTCTTGACTTCCTCTTCAGTTTTTTCACCAACAGCCTTAGCAACATTCAGCCATCTTTCAGGAGTGTCTTGATCATACACTGCCAAAGCCTTTTCAAATGTCTTGTTTTGCATTGCAGTCCATGCATTTGAGCCATGAGAGGACATTGAAGCCATTATTTTTTAATAATATAGAGCTTCAAAATTCCAAAACAAAGCAAATGGGGTTTGAAAAGATGGCCCAAGGAAGTCTTTTGTGGAAAGGAAAGGGAAAAATGTGTGTGCCAAGGAGTTGGGGAGTGGGTGCAATTTATAGGCAAAATAAAATGTAGGGTTTGTAGGTGTGTGTGTGGGGGGGGTAATTCCTATAGTTGGGCTATGATGGGAATTTTAGTGATTTGTATCTTTAAAAACCACAAGATGAAGTAAGAACAAAAGAAATGGCACAAACAATTGGAATTATGTTGAGATATAGAATCATCTCTCCCAAAGAGTTTCTTCTTTTTCATTCCCCTATAGACAAAATAAGAAAATTTCAAACCATATACTAAAGAAGAAAATATATCAAACCACTTTGAACTTCTTCACGTCTATCTTTTTGGTCTATAAGTTTTGAGTTTATTTTCATTTGGTCTCTAATTTCAAAATATTATATTTTTATCCTTAGATTTTGAGGATAATTTCTAATGATATATATGTTTCAAAACAATACATTTTTACTCTTGATTTTTCACTAGACAATACTCACTTTCAAGTCATTGTTATTAATGTCTATTAAATAGTTTTAAATAATTATAATAATTATAATTAAATTATTTCTTCCATCACTATTAACATTAAATAAAAATATTACATCATCATTATTTAAATTAGTTGATTGAAATTTAATGTCAAATGCCAAAAGTTATTATTAGTGAAAACTCGAGGTAAGAGTGTACTAAAACCTATGGACCAAATGAAATATAAACTATAACCTTACGGGTAAAAGTATAATATCATGAAACATAGACCAAAGAAAAACTAAACTAAAAACTCAAGAGTAAAAGTATAACATTTTCAAATATAGAGACCTAATGAAAACTAGACTCCATAATGTACTAGAGGATATTTTTTCTTTTTTTCAAATCAAAGTAGAAGATCCCAGGTCCAATTTAAGCTCATGCAATGTTATTTCTTCTCTAAATTAATATTGATTTTTCATCGTGCTAGATCGTACTTAAGCCCATAAGTGAAGAAAAATGTTAATTTTATGAGATCAACAAATAAAGATAAATAGAAAAAGCATAAATAGTAAAAAAAATCAACACAAAGATTTATTATGTGGTTCACTATCATTGTATTAACTATATCCACGAGCAGAGAAAAAATACTTTACTTATAGAGAGAATAGTTCAGATTATAGAGTAGAGAAGCCTCTAGGGGTTAAAGAGTTTATATATCACACTTCTTCTAGATCCTAAGATAAAAAGCGTAAATAACGTAAATATGACAAATACGAATAGAACTTAGATTGACTCCCATACTTGGATGTTTTGAAATGCAAATATCAAATTTATAGCATTCCAACAGTTAAAATATTGATATCATAATTAATTTTACTCTAACATATCAACTTTAAGCTTTTGAGTTTGAATTTATTTAGTAGTGATTTAACATGAAACCAAAGCATAAATCTTGTGTTCGAACTTTAATTAATATTGATTTTCACCTGTTCTGCTCAATACCATAAGTGATGGTTTTTTAAAATATAGATATAACTAAATTTATCATAATAAATATCCATCAATTTAAGATTTTTGGTTGTTGGTTGGTGATTTAACATTAAAGAAAAAATCTCTTACCTCAGTTAGTATATGGTTGAAAATTTCCTCAGTTAGTTAATTATCATGAAGTTATTTTGTTTGAATAAAGTTAAGTGATTTTTTTTCCTCAAGTATAAAATATTGAGATAGGGAGATTTTGAAACTCCAATTTTAAAAGAATTAGCTACATACCAATTACCGCTGAGTCACATTCACTTTGACTCGTTTGAATAAAGCTTTTATATTATTACATCTATGGACCAACTTCAAAATTCCAAAGAGTAAGGACATCTCAATTTTTATATTCTTTTTCAATTTTAATTTCTGAGACAGGGATTCCCTCTATGGAGTATGATTGATAATTTAAATGATATTATAAAATATATCAATAATTATTGATATATAATATAAAATATATGTAGATTCCCTATTTGATATCTAGTTCTAGGAGTGGTTTAACAATATTTACCTTACAACTTCAAAATAGTGAAATGTTGACCCTACAACCTAACAAAAGTCGATTAAAATTGGAAACCAAGATACTCATGTCAACATCAATCCCAACAAAGATACTCATTTCAACATGAGTTTTGAATCTTTCAAATAAATTAAGATTTTAATGAGTTAAATTAAAGTATAATGAGAATATCAGTCTTCTTGCATTCCATTTGGGAGGCTTAACCAATGATAGATTTGAAAAAAATATCACTACCTTTTTGTTGGAAAAAAAACTCTCATTATCACCACAGAAATAAACAAAAATATAATAGAGAAATTAAAAGAAACAATAAAAATAGGAATTTGTGCGAGGAAAACTCTCTAAACCCAAAAAAAAGCCATGACCCACTAGAAAAGTGATTTTTTTTTTGTCACACAAAATTATCTTTTTGATCTCAATTATAAGATTCTTCTCTCAGCTATTTTGTATCAGTCACACCATTTTTCCCACTCTCAAACTAAATAATACATAAAAGTATTTAACTAAAGTTAGAATATCGAAATTTAATGTGTTTCTAACTAGATTGATTTGAAACTAATGCCATGAACTTGAAACTCATCACTTTATTTTAACTCATTCCCTATATACATATGTATTTTTAAAATTGAGAAAAATTTATTGCCTGTATAATTATATTCTATACAAGGAACTTTGTGCATATTACACATGATTGGGGAAGAATTCTATTACATTATTCATCTTATATTCCCTACCTACAAAAGAAAATAACACTTCTTCATGGGCTATATAGGCTACTCTAAATATATGTTTTGTTGGAATATATAATAGGCTCTATAGGGAAAAAAATGGCATCAAGATCACAAATTATGCCATTGCTTTATGCTGTCCAACTTGTGCTACACCTAGGGCAGTCCCCAGCCTGTGGGCAAGACTTAAACTAGGGTTTACTTGAGACCTATATTGAAAAATTACAACATTTTGAATCAAGTTAGAGTTCCCAAAATGAGCATATCTCAATTGGTATAGTACTTATACTATCAATTTCAAAATTAGAGGTTCGATTTTTCTACCCCATATATTTTCAAAAAAAAAAATCATTTATAGTTTAATAGAGTGTTTATATAATATTAAATTTTTCATAACCCATCAATTTAAACTTTTGGATGGATTAGTGATTTAACATGATATATCTGTAAAGTTATCTCTTCTCTGATTAAAATTAAATTCACTTATATTTTATTGATAACTTGAATTGTGGACTTACGATTCGAAATTATAGTCGAGAATATATATAAAAATATATATTTTTCGTTCTTGGTTATACGTTTAACTCTACACCTTTTAATTAAGTATATCTTTCCAAAAGAATGTTCGATGATTCAATCTTTAACACCCGCAATGGTTTGAACTAAAAAAACATATTTGTTAGTTTTTTTCCTTCTTAGTTTCAAAAGATTTATCATGTATGTCAACATAGTGTGCCATGTAATAGTAATAAATATGAGAAAATGGAAGACAGATAAAAACCATCTTCTTCCATCTCTAACTAAGCAATTTAAGGACAATAATAATAGGGAATTGTCCCTAATATCTATATAGATATATAATTGCATGCTTTCAAATGGGGTGTAAAATTAGCGATCACCTTTGGGAGGATATTATTTATATGACCACTCTTTGGTGTATTAAGTCCACCCTTGTTTTGTTAGTACAATGCCTCTTCAATATCTCTAAATTGGAAGACTTTCTTTTAACTTTCATGCTTGATAGCATCGAAAATGTATTATCTTCCTCCACTTAATATGTGATCGTTCTTATGTGTTTATTTGACTATTTTATAGGTTTCAAGTACTTAAGAAGTAGAATATGGCGTTAGTGACGAAATAGAGTTAAAACGGGTCAAAATTGAGCTTAATTGCATCAACTGGAAAAGAGAAGGCCAAAGTGACCAAAATGGCTTTCGACGCCTAGTGCCTAGTGCAACAGTGCAAACTGTCTAACGCGCAAGGATTTTCGTCAGTGCCACTACGCTGCACCCTAGCGCCACGACGCTACCCCAATTTTGTAAATATCAGTTTCTGCCACCTAGGTCAAGAGTTCTGTAAATCTATCAATTCTAATCGACTTCCACCAATTTCTCTTCTCTTTTCTTCTTTTTTTAATCAGTAAATGTATCCAAACTCTATCCCATTGATCGACATGTCAATAATGGGCTAAGATACTAATATAGTTGAGGTTTTAGGATTTTTCTACCTATTCATGTACTTTGTGAGCATTTGAATTTGAATTTTTTTTGTATTTTTTACACTCAGTTCTGTTGTAATAGAATTTTATCATATTATCAGATGCTCGAGGATTGCATGATCTTAGCTTTTTGATTAATGTATGATACGGGACATTTAATTATACATTATTAATCTGCAAGAAGCAATAGGTTAGTCTAGCTTGTGAGTCGATAATGAAAAACATTGTTCTAATCAACCTACGATTGAATCGAATGAATGTTTAATTACGATTTTTTTGGTTAAATATTCAACATAACTTTTCCTTTGAACCTAATACTATTAGACTAATTGGATTTTTATACTTTTCATCTAATTCGACTTGGGCTAATAAGATAATTGCGATGATTAATTGGCTTTTCCAATTAATTCAGTTAAGCACAACAAATACTAAAATTTATGTTACGAGAATTCGATGAGCAAGTATATTGAATAGCAAAATTCCATAATAAACCAAACGAGGTATTTTTCTCATTGTTATCACAACTACTCTATTTATTTTTATGAAATTTAGTTTTCTCGCAATCCATCAATTTCAAAACGCCATTTTTGGTTACCTTAGATATAAAACTGTTTAATTGAGAAATGAGAGGGCTTCCTGTGTTCGATCCGTGCTACCACTACAACATTAGTTTTGCGTAGATACAATTAATTATTTGGTTTTGATTTAGGGGACGTAATTTGCTCCAACCAAATTGGTGCCATTGCCCGAGAGCCAAGTATTTTCTCTTTTAAAGAGGTTTTCAATTCTTTGTTCGTTCTTGAAATTTTCTTTCTTTATATGACCCGATCCTCCTAGGATCAGAGTTCTTTGTTGTATTTTAAAGAGCTTGGTAGGGAGGAGAGGAGATGAAAGAGAGAAACAAGAGAACAAAGAGCTAAAGAAGAGCAAATTTGTGCAAAAGGCACACTGAAGGAAGAGCATTTAGAAGAAGAAGAGGAGACAATGGCCCAGCCTAAGGAGGATTGTACATTAAGGGACCTTGCTGCACCTATTGTTGACCAACACCCTCTCTGCATCATATATCCTAAGACTATAAGTAACTTTAAGCTTAAATTTGGAATATTCACATACTACCTATTTTCTATGGTTTGGAAAAAGGGAACTTGCACAAGCACTTAAAGCAGTTTCATATTATGTGTGATGGTATTAGACCTCATGGTATTATAGAGGAGTAGATGAATCTGAAGGCTTTCCTATTCCTATTCAAAGATAAAGCTAGTAATTGGCTTTACTATCTTCCTACTGAACCAATGACCTCCTAGGCTGAGAAGAAGAAGCTATTTTTGGAGAAATTCTTTCCTGCCTCCAAAACTACAAAGATCAAGAAAGAGATTTATGGTATCACATTGTTTTGAGGAGAGACTCTGTACTCATTGGGAGGGCTTCGAGTACCTCTGTGGAAGCTTTCCACATCATTAGATCTCGGATGCGCTCCTAATACTTACTTCTATGAAGGGTTTCTATCTAATGATTGAAGTACTATTGGTGTAGCTGTAGGAGGGGCCCTTATTAATAAGACACTTTCAGAGGCTAAAGCACTCATCTACACCAAGGCAACCAATGCCTAGCAATTTAGTACACAAGATTGCATTTCTCATTCTTCTACATCTTTACAACAGGTAAGTAAACTTAAAGTTGAGATTGTTGAACTATCTACCCTCATAAAATAGGTTTGTTCTACAAGGGCTCAGTAAGCTCATGAGCTAGTAGTTGAGGTGAATTATGTTGGGAACCAGCAAAGAGGACGGATGTACAATTACAACGGTTTAGGAAATCAAGGAAACCATGGCGGGAGCAGTTTGAATATGCCCTTAGAAGACATGGTCAATAGCTTGGCAAAGTCCACCTTGCACATCAAGTAGAGCCCATAGTAGTTCCAGTAGACCACTGCCTCTCATATGCAGAGTATGGCCACCCAATTCTCCCAGTTGGCTGACGCGATCAACATGTTATAGATATTGATAAAAGATCCCTAACTCTTAGGCATGAGACAAAGTTTCAATTTTTTTTTTAAATTTCTGACACTTCTACTTCTACTTATCCTGCATTTTTTAATTCTATTCTTTTTCAGGATGGTAGCCTACCTCCTAAGTTAGGAGTAGGAGATGAAGGCTCGACAGTTTTTTATAATTATGGTTGATGAAGTCAAGTTCGGTCGAGCATAACGACCTTAAACAATTACACTACCTGGAGGCAACTAGGATTTACATTTTACTACTTTCTTAGTTTAGGCTTCTTTTCTGTTTATTTTATTTTATTTTTTGAGCTAAATTCTTTCTAAGTTTCGTGACATTTAGGTTTATGTTGACCATAGGAGAGACAGAGAGAATTTTATTTCATGAGGAAAATATCATCGCCATCCACTGTGCTAAAATTTCAAGAAAGATTTCTGTTTCCCTTTATTTTTTCCCCTATTTTTAAAATTTTTTTCATCACATTGAGGACATGATATATTTTATGTTGGGGGTAGAAGGGATGTCTGTGTTCTTTCTGGAGCCTTTGAGTATCTGAGCTTGAGTTGTTTTGTTTGTGTACTTGTAAGCATGTTTACTCATATTAGTGGTTCATTATGATAACTAGTTGATGACACACTCCATTGTGATTTTTCTTGTGTAAAATTATGTTTGAGACGAATAATCATGACTTTTAGCCCTTTTAAATATTTTTCTTACTTCCTATACACGCTTAAGTTATTTATCTGCCTATATTAGGTCGTGCATGCTTAGAATTGTCACTCGAATATGCCCCACTAATTAGAGAGTATCTTGCATGATAGGTTGTAAATTGATACCGAGGAGTAAAAATGATTTGTATGCGAGTTTAAAAATAAGTTGATACAATATTGCAATGCAAAGAAAATTTAATGAAAAAGAAGAGAAAAAAATGAACTTGTAATGTTATGCATGACTAGGGGTAGAAAGAGCTACCTTACAGTGATTAGTTAGGACACTCGCGGGAAAAGAGTGAGTATAGTTCCCCATAGTGATGTGTGAAAGCTAATGCCCCTAGGTAAAAGAAATGCATGTTTAGGATACCCTAGAGTTCAATTTCAGGCACATTAGTTGACTATTATTACTTTGATATTTTTAGGCAGTTGATGGTTAGTGCATGGACGAGTGTAGGAAAAAAAATTTGAGAGCCATTTAAAGTCATTTTAGGTTGCTAGAACTTAACTAGAAGGGCTTTGAACTCACTCCTCCATGAATAAGTCTAGAATGAGTTTTAAATTGTGCTTCATTAATTGACTATGAATTGATCTCATTGTTTAGTGCAAGTTAAATTCTAGGAGATTGTTGGGACTTGAGTAGAGAACCATGCATGTGAGTGAGCATATCATATGTAAGACTGTGTGTTTTACTTTATTTTGCTCAATGACAATTAAGAATTAAGTTGAAGGTGGTTGATAGCATTGAAAATGTGCTATCTTGCCCTGCTTAATTCTTGATCATTTTAGGATTTTTTGTGTTTATTTAGCTACTTTATAAATTTTGAGCGGTTAAGAGGTAGAAGGGGGCATTAGTGATGAAATGAAGTTAAAACAAGCTAAAGCGGAGGTTAATTGTATCAACCAAAAAAGAAAAGGCCAAAATGACCAAAATGCTCTTGGAGGCACAATGCTCAACACAGCGACGCTAGCGATCGATATTTTTTCCAATAGCATCGATTTTGGTACAGCGTTGTGACACTGCTCTATGGCGCCACGACGCTCTGAATTCTGATACACGAGGATTTTCGTCAGCGCCACGACACTGTATTCTAGCATCGCGACACTACCTTGATTTTATAAATATCAGTTTCTACTGCCTAGATCAAGAGCTCTACAAATCAGCTGATTTTAGCCAGATGTCCACCAATTTCTCTTTACTTTTCTTCTCTTTTTGGTCAGTAGATGTATTCAAACTCTACCCCATTGATCGACATATCGATAATAGGCTAAGGTACTTAATCTAACTTGGATTTTAAGATTTTTCTATTTATTCTTGTACATTGTGAGCATTTGAACTTGAATTTATTTGTATTTCTTGGATTCAATTATGCTTTAATAGAAATTTATCATATTATCGGACACTTGGAGAATGTATGTATT